>NC_048597.1:218377860-218480360 GCF_003668045.3 Cricetulus griseus
GTCTCTGGGAGGTGTCTAGGGTGCGGGAGGGATGTGCAGGGCTGGCCACCTGATCTCCTTGCGTGTCTCTTCATGCCAGCAGGACGTGCTGTGTGCCCCTGCCCGCCGGCTCCTCCAGGACAGCCAGGACATCCCTGTGGTGGTCGCCCCGCTGCGGGCTGAGCGCGTGCTACTCTTTGATGACGTCCTTGTCCTGCTTCAGGTTAGGAGGAGATAACGTGAGGTGCAGTCCCGGGTCGGGTTAGAAACTGAACAGGCCATAGGCTTAGAGACGGAGAGGTAGGGGAGAGACCCACATGCTGACATGACATGGGGATGGCTTGGTCAAGGCTTGCAGGTCACCAGGAAGACTGACCTGGGCTTCAGGGTTTGTCCCATAACCAGTAACCTTGACCAAACTCACCTGGCACTTGGGCTCCCAGCACTGTCTCCCCTGCCTCAGCGTGGTGGCTTGGTTAGGGTTTATTCTGTCTCTGTTCCCTCCTCTCCTGACATCACAGTACATTCTCTAGAGATGTTTCTAGCCCTTTCCCTTTTCTTGTTGCTGCTGCAAAATGCCTGACAAAAACAGGGAGGGATGGAAGGAGGGAGGGAGGAAGCTCTGTAGTGGGCCCCAGGCAGGAGGAGCCTTAGAAGTTTGCACCAGGGGCTGCCAGAGGCCACCTGTGTTTCTAGAAAACCCTGGCAACCGCAGGGGTAAGGAAGCCTGTCAGGTTCCTAGGATGAGAAAGCCAAGAAGCTGTGGCTGAAGGGTGCTGGCTGATGGAAGGATCCAGTACTGATGCTCTTGCCTGGCATCTGGGGGCCCCCAGGGCAGGTATCCCTGTTGTCACAGCTCTGGACACCACCTTTACTCATCTTCTTCCAGGGCCACAATATCCACACTTTTGACCTGAAGTTGGTGTGGGTAGATCCTGGCCAAGACAAGTGAGTGACTTCCTCTGCAGGTGTCCCCTGGACTTGCCTCCCTGTGCCCTGTGATATCCGCTCACACCTCCAGGCTCCCACATGAGCCCCGCTTCCAACCCTAGAAGAACTGGGGCTCACTGGTCACCTCCATGTGCCTAGGTGTGTGCTTCGCATCCTCACACCTGAAGAGGAGTTCTCCTTTTGCACCAGAAACCCCCAGGGCCAGGTGAATGAGGCTGAAGCATGAACAGCGGGGATGAGGCCAGAAGCCGGGGAGGGCAGAGTGCCAATGCTACAGGACTAGAAGGGCATCAGGGGTTTGCCTAGGGTTCGGTATCAGGATGTCAGAGGAAAAGGAATTTCCCACCATTAGGCTGAAGTAGAGGCCTAAGTGGATGCCTGTCCCTAGCCCCTTGTGCAGCCCTCTGGGTTGTCTAGTCCCTGAACTACTCAGGTCGCGGGTCCGATGCCACGCCATAGAAGGGCAGGCAATGTCCTTGGGAACAGAGTGGTGGGGAAAGACCTAGGTGCCCCACGAGGCTTCTAGAGCATTCTGTAGCAACAATGACATGTTCACTGCCTTCCTGTCCCCATCAGGTTGTGTGGCAGTGGAAAGTGACCCAGGCTGTGTGCCAGGCCCTGCGTGGCAAGAAGGACTTCCCTGTGCTGGGGTCCGGCCCCGAGTCATCCTTACCCCCTGACTGCCGCTGTGTGGCCTATACTTTCCGCCATGAGGGCCGTTTCTACCAGGCTACCTATGAGGGTGATTGGTGCCGGGCCAAGCTGCATGGCAAGTGAGTCACCATTGCTGTGGGGTTAGCAGTTTCAGCAGGTCATCAGAAAGGAGTGTGTTAGAAATTCCATTGACGAGGAGTTTTTTAATTCACTACCTCCTGTGGTTCAAGGGGAAAGGAGGATGTAGATGTTCCTGGGGCTTTCCCCATGAGAATTGTGGGAAAGTACTCCAGTGCCTGCTGGGGTGTGTGTGTGTGTGTGTGTGTGTGTGTGTGTGTGTGTGTGTGTGTGTGTGCCACCAGTCTGGGGGTGCAGCTGTCTGGGGATGGGTCTGGTGACCTGATGCAGTGGACCTCGCCTGTGTTCCAGGGGAACCCTGAAGTGGCCCGATGGGCGTAACCATGTGGGGGATTTCTGCCAGGGCCTGGAGCATGGGTAAGGCTGACTGGGCAGATAGGGACAGATGGGGCAACCAGACGAGCTGTCATCCACTGGGCTGCCCCAAATCCCCAGACCTCAAACAGGAGTGGGCAGGTGGCCCAGCTCCTGCCACCACAGAAGGGGGACCCTGGCTGGAATAGGAATGTGGTCTCAGCCCGAGACTGGCTCCCATGTGGGGGAGGGGTGTCCTGAGGATTTTTTGCAAGAGAATAGGGAGGTCTGAGATCTTCTATTTTTTTTTTCTGGGGGACTCCTTGGAAACAAGGCAACTGGGTGGCATGGAGGGATGTGACGGGGACATCTGATCAGGCAAGTGGGCTGGATGCTGACTTCTGACCCTACCCAACTACACGGTCAGCTTTGGCATCTGCCTGGTGCCCCAAGCCTCTGAGGACAAGTTTGACTGTTACAAGTGCCACTGGCGGGAAGGCAGCATGTGTGACTATGGCATCTGTGAGTAAGTGACCTTTGACCTGGAGAGGAGGGGGTGGGGAGGGGCATCCTCTGGACTGAGCTCCTTGAGGTGGAGCCAACTGTTGGTGAATCTCTCCAGGTATGGCACTGAAGAAGTGTACAAGGGCTATTTTCAGGCCGGCCTTCGGCATGGATTTGGTGTCCTTGACAGTACCCCACAGGCCTCCCAGCCCTTCAGGTACACAGGCCACTGGGAGAGAGGCCAGAGGAGTGGCTATGGCATTGAGGACAACAGTGAGAGGTGAGTGCCGGTATAGAGAAGCCAGAAGTCCTGCTGGCTCAAGCCGCAGGCTCTTTCTAGTGCCCCTGGACCCCTGGTCTTTTGTTCTGTCCTGGTCCTGGGCTGCCTGTCTCTATGGGACTTCCCTCCGCCTATGCTTCGTGCTACCTCTAGGGGCTCCACCTGGAATGCTTCCTTTCTCTGCCCTCCTCTGTTCTCCTGTCACTGCCTGTCTCCCCGAAGCCCCTGCCAGCAGAGCTTCCAGAAGGCACATTCTGAGTCCCCTCTCACATTTCCTCTTCCCTTAGGGGTGAGCGCTACATTGGCATGTGGCAGGCTGACCAGCGTCATGGCCCTGGGGTCGTGGTCACCCAGGCAGGCGTCTGCTATCAAGGAACATTCCAAGGGGACAAGATGGCTGTGAGTGGCAGCCCCTTCCCTGGGCACTCTGTAGCTGAGTGAGAGTCAAGCTGGGTGGATGACAAGCGATGCTTGGCTCTGCCACCCATCTACTCTGACTTTGGCAAGACCCAGTCTGCTGCTTAGCTTCGCTTCCCCTATCTTCAGGTCAGGGCAATGGCACTTATTGTATACTAGGTGCTTATTGTGAGCTAGGAAGAGCCAGTGTGTCACTGGACAGCTGGTGGCCTCCAGAGACCCCTCGATAGCCCTAGCTGAACCTCTATTATCCTTCTGGGGTCCCTGTGTAACTTCTGCAATTGATGCCATTGTCCTTAGCTTGTGAATGGCAGGCACATGTTTATTGATGACAGACATCAGAGAACCTGCTGAGACTGAGATCAAGCCCAAGTCCTCCAGCTCCCGCCTTCTGCCTCTCGGCTTGCCAGGGGTTTGATGTGTAGTGGGTGGGGCCATGGCCAACAGCTGTGCATGGCTCTGTGGGTTGTTTGTTTAGATTCCATCTTGTTCTGGAAATAACCGGAAGGTGACCCCAGAGAGAAGGGGCAGGAAGGGCAAAAATAGGCCCACGAAATCCACAGAAACAGGTTAAACATGAACTTGTCAGTGAGTTTCCTGTAAGGGCACTTGATTGGCCCTGAGGACCCAGGGCAGTGGCAGGGAAGCAGAGGCATTGGAAAGGAAGCCAGCACTTCCTGAGGAGGAGCCACATCTGAGGGTTAACTCGGGAAAACAGGGATGGGGTTCGTGGGACTCGGCACATCTGGGGCAGGCAGTGCAGGGCTGGGGTGCTCTTGGCCCTGTGGGTCAGTGTCCACATACCCTGTTTTTCTGTCCAATCTCACACCTCCTCCCCTCTGTCTATTCCTTTCAAGGGCCCAGGCATCCTGCTATGTGAGGATGACACTCTGTACGAGGGCACTTTCACCAGGGACCTGACCCTCCTAGGGAAGGTGAGAGCCATGCACTTCTCATCCTACCCCATAAAGCCAGGGCTCAGAGCTGAGGATGGAGGTAAAGGTTGGGCAGCTGGAGGATGCCCCTCCCACCCCCATGGTTTCCAAGGGGCTCCATGTCCTTGCCATGGTGCATGCAACACTGACTTAACAGAGCAAGGTGGCAAGGGACTGGAGCATTTGCCTCATGCCCAGAGGGCACAGACTGTCAGAGCTTCGCCCTTATGCAGCCATCAACACCCGAGCCTTGGGCAGCTGTCCCTGGGGTCACTGTTCTTTCTTTCTTCCTGCCCAAGTTGACATAGCAAAAGGCAGTTGTGTCCATGCCGAGGCCTTTGGAAACTCGGGGATAGTTTTGGGTACAAAGAGATAGGTGAGTCTCGGCATCATGAGTGCTACGAATGGATCAACTCCACGCAGCCAGAAATTGCCCCTCTAGATCCCTGGACCAAGCTACCCAGCCTCACAGTGGAGCTGGGTGAGGCTTCTAGAATTTTCCAGCACCTTGAATGGACAGGTAGAACACATGGTCAGATGTTTCCAACTGACCTACCTGAGTAGGCCCAACATTGACACACTTGGCTGGGCAGCTGGCTGGGCACACAGACATACCTGTCCTTTTCTGCTCCCAGGGCAAGGTCACCTTCCCCAGTGGTTTCACCTTGGATGGTTCTTTCAGCAGTGGGACAGATAAAGGACTGTTCACACAGGGAGTGCTGGACACAGCCGCCCTCCCGCCCAACCCAGCCAGTACTCGCAAGAGGTGAGAGCCCAACCTGTTTGTAGTGTGTCTCTTCTCACCCAAGGCCTCAGTGCTCAGCGGAGGCTTTTTACCTTAGAGAGTCCAGAGCCCCAGGTCTTCTAGTCAGAGGCTCTTGAAGTCTAGGGCTCAGGTGGATACACTGCCATACATAAACTGGAAGAAAAATAGGATTTGTAAGTCTCACTTTGACCTTTCTTTCTAGAAAGGATACAAGATATTTTCCAAGTCAAATACACAAGGAAAAAAAGTAGAAAATAAAATTGTGAGTAGATCCTAAAAGAAAGAGATAGATACATCATTAGAGGCATAGCCATAGTGTCCCTTACTGGCTCTGACTTCCCCAGCAGACAAAATGAAGGAGGCAAGAAACTCCATATGCAGACTCGCTCTCCCAAAGCAATAGTTTGTGAGACAGATTAGTCCCCTATGAAAGTAGAGCGCCCTTTGAAAACTCACAGTTCAGGTGAATAACTCTTGCCATATTTGTTGAGAATCTGCATGTGTTGAGGGAAGAATAATGGAGAGTGGTCCCATAAGAATTTCAGAGGTAGGGAGGTGAAACAGCAGACCTATTGTCCCTGCGTGCTGCTCTGCTGTGACAGCAGGAGCTGGGAGAAGACAGTGGTCCTGGAGAGGTCTGCCCCAGCCTGGCAGGGTGGGGCTGTGGGTTACCTCTGAGGGTTCCCGTTGTGAGACGCTACCTCTTAGACTTACAGTTGTCCTTCACTCAGCCTGTTGGCAAGGCAGGATCCACCACAGGGTGGCTATGGGGGAGGACAGGGCAGAGCAAAACGCAGGGAAACCCTGGACTTCCAAGCACTGGTCTGTCTTCTTCCAAGACCAGCTGTCTGGATTTGGCTTCCAGCTCTCCAGGCCCTTTGCAGAACTATGTACCCTGCCTCTCCTCCATCTCAGAACACATGCTCTTGCCCTCTGTCTCATTTTCTCCTCCACTTGCCTTGGAGGTCAACTCGTCTGTATTCTCCATCCTGCCTCACTCCCAGGCTGGGCGCCAGGGGCTTGCTGGCTTCTGCTCCATCTCTCACATCTCTCGCTGTTCCCAATCACAGACAGCTGGGGCTGGGTGCCTTCCCTGTGGAGAGCCGCTGGCAGGGAGTCTACAGGCCTTTCCAGGACTTCGTGCGTTCAGGCTGTCCTGGGGAAATGCAGGAAGCCCTCTTGGGCTTCCATGTGCAGAGCTCCAGGGAGCTCCGAGAGTCCCAGGAGTACCTGAGCTGTGAGAGGTGAGCTTGGCCCTCTGGATGCCCCTACAGGTCAGAGAGGGGTTAGGGAAGCTTCTGGGGATGGGTGGGTGCTGGCTCAGGGGCCGGTGAGGGACACTGTGCGTGGTGCCCCAGGAGCCACCCCAAGGACTGTGCGGGCAGCATGGAAGATACCCTGAAGGAGCTGCTGCCCCACCGCGAGCCCCAGGCCCTGCAGCAGTACCTCAGGAAGGTGAGGGTCCTGGGCTGGGGAAGGCCTTCTGTATCTCACAGCGTGGTGCTAACTGGAGGGGACAGGCCCATGGTGCTCCTGGTCCTCAGAGGGCCTCAGTGTTCCCGTCTGGGAGGCTGGTCTGGGCTCACTGTGCTCCACACACTGGGTCTAAGCAGCCATGTTGTCTGTCTCTCATGGGCCCAGGCTCTGAGCAATTCCCGACACCCCCTGGGGAGGTTACTCCGTACCCTGATGCTGACCTTCCAGGCCACATATTCAGGCATAGGAGCCAACAAACACCTACAGGGGATGGCCCAGGAGGAGGTGAAGCAACATGCCCAGGAGCTTTGGGTCGCCTACAGGTGAGCCTGGGCACAGGGTGAAGAGCCCTGCCCAGGGCCTGGCCCAGGATGGCCCTTGCCAAGACTTGGCTTGGTCCCATACCTCCCACTCAAGTCTTGATCAGTACAGGACAGCCAGGGCTTCCAGCAGCTCCTGGCCAGGGGCCAATCCCTGTCTAGTCCCTGGGCACACCCATGGGAACTCTACCCTTGCTGTAGCCCGAGTGTGACCCTGGTTTTAAGATCTATGTATCCTGGCCCAGGTGGAAGCTACATCCTATGAGTATTACCGTTAGGAGCTTCAGCTGTCACTTGAGTGCCAGGACCCTCCAGCCTTGGACCCTCAGAGTCTGCAGGCATCCCATCCATATCTAGGCAGCTATTTCTGGGAGGTGGGACTGCCTACTCTCCATTTTGGTGAATGGGAGGGTGGAATTCTGTTTCTGTGGGCAGTGGCTGCACCTGCACCATGCTCCTCTCATTGGCTTGCAGGGGTCTGTTGAAGGTTGCCTTACAGCGCCAGGGCCAGACCCTGGAGGAGGAGGACATGGAGACAAGGTACCTGATCAAAGACCTTTGCCATCTGGGGCCTCCCTCTGGGTGGCAGTGCTTCTTGGGAAAGCCCTGGGCATGTATGACTATTTATAATCACAGTGACCTTGGTGCTAGGATACACCCTGGAGCGGTGCCACCGTGCACTAGATAGCTTTGTTCTAAATGTGCCCTTCAGCCTCATGTTTGAGCTGTGCAGAGGGGAAGCAGTTGCCAGAGGCCTCCTTCACGTGCACCACGAGACTGAGGCAAGGAGGAGATGAGCCTAAGGTCACATAGAGCAGGAGTCAGCTGACCCCGGGACAGACTCTAGTTCTGTGGAGGTGGAGGTGGCCCTGGCAGCGGTGTGTCCCACCCATTGTGGCCTTGCAGGAACCTGCGGGTGCACGGGTTGCTGCTGCCCCTCGTCTTGCCCAGCTTCTACTCGGAGCTCTTCACACTCTACCTGCTTCTTCATGAGAGAGAGGATGGGTTGTACAGCCAGGGCATTGCCAACCTCAGCCTGTTCCCTGACACGAAGCTGCTGGAGTTCCTGGATGTGCAGAAGTAAGCTCCTCCTCACCCACTCGGCTAGACACTTACTGTTAGTCATGAATGCTCGGTGGAGCTTAGGCTTGTTTCTTGCTAGCTCTTATAACTCAGCCTATTTCTCTCCATCTATGTTTTGCCTAGGAGCTTTTTACCTTTCTTTCCTTCTGTACATCTTACTTTCACTGCTTCTCGGGTCTGGCTGGTGGCCTGGCTTCTGGCTCTGGGTGGGTGTGTCCCTCTCTCCCTTGTTCTCTTCTCCTTCTTCCCTCAGAGCCTAGATGTCTCCCATTTATTCTCTCCAACCCCTAGCCCCACCTGTCCCTCTCCTATTGGCTGTTTAGCTTTTTATTGGACCAATCAGGTACCTCAAGCAGGCAAGGTGAAACAAATACAACACATCTTTACATAATTAAGTAAATGCAGCATAAACAAAAGTAACACACCTTTACACAGTTAAAAGTAATATTCGGCAGCATAAACAAAATAAACACATCTTGCCTGGTTATAATATTCCACAACTGTGAGGTGCGCTCATTTATACACACATCACAGAGCTACGGGGCACACAGTCAGATGCAGCCGTATCAAGGTGCTCAACCATCCCACAACGGAAACCACCTTTGCTTTTCCCTCTGGCTTTGCAGGAGCATGGCACCAGCCACTTCAGGGTTATTGCCTCTGGCTCGGTCCCTCCACTGTTGCCATAGAGAGCTGGCATTTCCTGTCCCTTAGCTCCAGCAGTTCTCTTGGAGCCCCTCCTGGCTTGGTGTCCCTACTCTGGGTGCTGGCCAGCCTTGACTGGGCCTGCCTCCAGATCCACCAGTGAGGCCTATACACTTGGACTGAGAGTTGAGGAGGAGAGGTCATCATGGGGAAACTGAGGGTGTACTGGGAACAGGTCAGACAGGTGTTTACCACACTCTGGTCACTAGCGTCTAGAGCCTCCCTTGGCCTCTCCCACCCCCCTGCCTCTAATACATGCTCCTTCCTTAGTGTGGTCATGAGTGCTTGATTGTCCCCGCTGGGATCTCAGCTGCTCCCACAGCAGTGGAAGATCACTTCCCCTGGGACTCCATGGCTTCTCCTGGCTACAGGCTGCCACTGTGGCCCCATTCCATTCCCATTGCCTGTTTAGCCTTCCTGCTAGGGACACAGGAATAGGGTGTGTCCTCTGAGCTCAGACTCCCAAGCAAAGCCTCCCACCTCCTGTCTCCAATTTCAGGCACCTGTGGCCCCTCAAGGACCTCTGGCTGACAAGCAATCAGGTGAGAGAGCAGTATTCTGTTTGCCTGGGAGGAGGGGCCTGTGGTCCTAGAGTCTCTGAGTCAGGATTGCCTGGGGAGAGCCCGGTGAGGGAGGAGAAACCAGGCTTCCTTCCTGTCTTAAGTGGCTCCCACACAGGCTCTTCTCTTCTGGCTGTGACCGAAGCTCTGAGCCTCAGTTTTCTCTTGTGTAAATAGAGCTCTGACAGACCCACCTCATAAGACAACCACACCAGACCCACCTCCTGAGACAGCCATGGTTGAGGGCACAAGATGCCACCATCGACTGCCTCAGGGCTGTCTGCAGTCTCCCAGAGAAGCAGATTCTTGGGCTCCACAGTTTTTGTGATGCTGGGCAAAAATTCTATCACAAGCTGCTCCCATGGTCTCACCTCACGTCCATAAGAGTCAGAAGCAGGGGGTCAACTCAGAAACCTGAGTTTCCCAACAAGTCCTTGGGCCTGGGGGAACCATTGACACCAGCTTTGGAATTTTGTGTCACCAAGCGACCTTGCTGTTAGAATGATTGCTTTTTCTGTCTACTTGGATCTTCTCAACCTCTTGGAGCCTCATTCCCCCATTTTATAGCTGCTTAAAGTGAAGCTCACAGTGGAGCTGTGTGGTTGCCGTGGGGCAGTGACGGGGCAGATGTGGGGGGGCAAGGGACCCTGAGGATGAGGGCATGTCCAGCTGGATCCCTGTTTACCTCCCTTCTCACCTTTACAGAGATATTCTCTGGTCCGGGACAAGTGTTTCCTGTCAGCCACTGAGTGTCTGCAGAAGATCATGTGAGTGTCCGCCCTGGTTGGGGGAGGGGACACGTAGGGGCACAGGAGTGCTGTCCCTTCTTCTTGACCAGGAGTTACACCCTCCTTACAGCACCACAGTGGACCCTCGGGAGAAGCTGGAAGTGCTGGAGAAGACCTATGGGGAAATCGAGACCACGGTGTCTCGGGTGCTGGGCCGGGAGTACAAACTACCCATGGATGACCTACTGCCCCTGCTTATCTATGTGGTGTCCCGAGCCCGGTGAGTGGGAACCGGGGTAGGAGGAAGAAAAAACCCCTTCCTACCCTGTCTGCACCAAACACAGGACAGAGGAAGGCAAGGCGGGGAACCAAGGCCTAGAAAGGAGCCAGTCTCTTGGGTGTCTGGGCCAGAGCTGGGGCCATTCCAGAGGTGTCCAGCCCTCTAGGCCAGGGCTGCTCCCTGAGCTATGGTTATCTGTCTGCGACTTCCCTCTTCTTCTCTCCTTTATTGTCATGGTACTTTCTCTAGAATTCAGCATCTGGGAGCTGAGATCCACCTGATCCGTGACATGATGGACCCCACCCAAACAGGTGGCCTCCATGACTTCTTGCTCACTGCTTTGGAGGTGAGGGACCCGGGCTGTGAGCCCACGGACATCACTCCCTGCCCCAGACACCATGGTAGAAAGAGCTCAAATCCCCATCGTACTTGTCTTCATGGAAAGGATCCCTTGTGCTGTTCCCAGGGCAGATGAGCCTCACAGCCCTTCCGGCTGTAGCTCTGAGCAGTGTGCAGACGGAAGGCCTCTGCAGAGTGTGGCTGACAGCTAGTCCTGACTGGAGCACGGTGTACACAGGGAGGTGGGTGCGGTGGCTTGTGGGGCCATGCACATAGATGCCAGCAAGTCCAACCCCACTCGTCTCTCTCCCCAGTCCTGTTATGAGCACATCCAGAAGGAAGACGTACGACTGCACCGCCTGCCTGGCCACTGGAACTCTAGAGAACTCTGGTGACGTGGCTACTCTGGACCAAGGGCAAAGCTGGGGCCACATGGCCGCAGTGGACCTTTGTGGAGCAAGCCAGCACTGCCCATCTGCCCCCCATTGCCTGGGTCAAGGCAGGCTGTGGAGGTAGTCCTCAAAGGAGATGGTGTTTTGCTTCCTTGAGGGACATGCCCAGCTGCTGCAGTGTGATCCCATAGCTGATAACTTGCCACTGGCCTCTGGTCTGGGCTCAGATAACCTTTTGCCTGGAAGTTGCACCATCTTGGGTGAGGAGCACTCGCTTCACTCTGCCTCAGGCCTTAGTCAGAAACCAGCACTCTCTGGGCTGCGTGCCCATGTGATGGTGGAAATGATTTCCAACATTCTTCCAGTCCAGTTCACTTAGCTCTGCAGGCCTCCCCAAGATCTGGCTTCATTCAGTTCTTTGGACTGAAATGGAAATTCTCACTGTTCATCCCATTTCTATTTCTCGGCTCCTGGCTAGAAGGTCCCAAACTGCAGAAGGCTCAGATTGTTCCGTTCCTTTTCCCATGAATATCTGCCTGGGGACCTGCTTCCTCCTCAGCTGAGCTTCAGGCCTGAGCTGGCCTCTCAGGAGGACCGGGTGGCAGGAAAACCTCAGCTCCACACCAAGCTGCCTGGTTGCCTCTGTCAGGCCCTGCCCTTTGCAAAGGCTTGGGATGCAAACATCAGCAGTCATTCACCAGGCCTCGATCACCAGCAGACTGCAAGTGGCCCATAAATGACATACCTGAGACACTGTTTTGGGTTCTCTGGAAGAGACAGCAGTAATATTCGAGGCTTGCTAGTGCCCTAACAGATGAACATCTCTGGCTCAGGGCCATAAACAAGTTTGGGCATGGTGCTGGGCTCTGGGTCACTGTTTCTGGCTCAAGTTATGCCTCCCACCAATTCAGCCTGTGTGGGAAGGGCTAAGGTATAGATCCAAAGCCAGGGCTGAGACTCCTGGGAGCCTCAGGGAGGACCACCTTCAGAGCCTCTCAGAAAGTGTGGAGCACTGTGAAGAGAGCCTACTGTTCTCCTACCCTGCTGTCCCCAGAGCGAGCAAAGAGGCTTTCTCTGGCTGGATCCACCAAATGTTTCAGCGTGAACATAGGGCCTGGGGCTTGAGTTCTGCCAGGAACTTGGTCCCCAGGAAAGTCTTTGGAAGCGTCAAAGTGATGGAGGCCTCTCTCTCAATGACAGTCCTAAGTGCCTATGACACAGATCAGCTGTGAGAAAACCCTGCCACCTACTCCCCTGTTCCCAATACTAACTGAACTTGGGCCTCTGGTCCTTGTGGGTCCACAGGGTTTCCATAATGTCCTGGTAGGTTCCAGGAGCAGCCAGGGCTGTAACAAACCCTTGGGACAAAATTGACATGTGAGGGGATGCAGGAAGATTGACAACACAAGGGGGTGCCAGTCAGCCACCCACATTCGGTGCTTCTGGAGACTGGAGGGGCCATCTCAGTGATGGCCTCTTTAGAGGTGTTAACTGTCCAGCCTAGAACACCTTTTGACTTGTGAGTCGTGCAAGAGGGCAGTCTTAGGAGTTCACGGTTGCTATCATCAGTACCCTTACTGCCATAAGAGAATCTGCAGGCCAGATGTAAAACTCCCTCAGTCCACCTCACTTCACGTCTTCCTAGAAAGGAGGCCTGGAGTCCGGAGGGAAGAATGTGAGAGATGACACAGGATGTGATTAAAGTCTCTGACATCTAAGAGACTTTATTTCCCTTCTTCATTTCCCCTGGTGCCTCATAATGGTTTGTTTTTGTTTTTTGCTGGCTACTTCTCTGGGGCCTGGCCACAGTTACAGTCTACTTATTTATTGCGCATTTTTAATAAATCCGTTTCATCTTTATGTGTGTGTGCACATGTGTGTATATGCGTGTGTATAAGAAGGCAAGAGGGGCTGGAGAGATGGCTAAGAGGTTAAGAGTACCGGCTGCTCTTCCAGAGGTCCTGAGTTCAATTCCCAGCAACCACATGGTGGTTCACAACCATCTGTAATGAGATCTGGTGCCCTCTTCTGGTGTGGAGATATACATAGAAGCAGAATGCTGTATACATAATAAATAATCTTTGAAAAAAAAAAAAAGAAGGCAAGAGTTAATATAATATAAGGTGTCTTCCCTGATTATCCTTTATCTTATCTTTTGAGATAGAGTCTCACCTTGAACACAGGGCTCCCTGATTCACCTAGACTGGCTCACCAGCAAGCCAAAGGGTTTTCCTTTCTCTGCTTCCCCATGTCCATAGCTGCAGCCATGCACTTCTGGGCCCACTGGGCGCTGGGAACAGAAGACATGTCATCATACTTTACTGACTGAGCCACCTCGAGTCCCCCATACCCCGTCATCTTTTCATGGCACCTCCTGCCTGCGGGGGTCAGGGAGAAAGTAATGCTTGCAAATGCCCAGGATCGATGCCCACTGACTGAACTTTTAGCTACGAGAGGGCAAGGGCCATGTTCAGAAGCAGTGATACTGGGGATACAGAGTTTGCTTTTACTCTGTAAGTGGGGATTATGTCATTCCTACAAAGGGTATGTATTGTGTGCTGTGTCCAGGGGCCCTCCCAGGAGGTCAGAGGGTCACAAAGTCTGTTTGCCCGAGCATCAAGTGTTCCTTTATCACTCAGCTGTGAATCTGGTGTTTGGGTACATTTGCTAGGGTCCCTGGACTGCAAGTATTGGATTTTGGCCCAGTCTTGAACACCAAAATATTGCCATGACTGTGTGACATTGTATTTGGGTGGCTGTGGTCCTTGCCTGGGCATGTACAATCAGGCATCTTGATGCTTCCCCTGGTTCTCATTGCCAAAGGCTCCTTTTCCGCAGGTTCCCTGTGTGGTATCAACGGAGAATGGGCCTGTGCCATCCAGTGCCATAATGTTTGTCTTTTCGTGATTTGGGCCTGGATCGTCTGGCTTCCATTGACAAGCACCAGCCGACACTGGCTACTTGTAGTTGTCCCGACCCTCGGGACAGCAACCTAGAGCAAGAAGTCCAGGGAGGGGAATGGGGACAAGAGACGTGAGAGAATGACCACAAGACAGGATTCTGATCAAGTGGCAAGTTTTACTTCTTCCAGGCAGCTTATACAGTCAGTAGTATGCGGTAAAGGGGGTCGGGGGGAGAAGAGGCCAAGAGCCAGGTGTTAGTTTAAGCAGGATGTTAGAAAACTATAGAAAGAGGATGTTGGCAGGGTAAAAAGTTCATGGGTGGTGGGGAGCGGGAGGGTTACCTAGGTAAGTGGTGGGGTGAGGGAGGGTTGCTTAGGTAAGTGGGCCTGTGGTTGGAACAAAGGATTGACGTCTGGGTCATGTTGTTCCTTTTGGGTGCTCATGCTTCTAGAAGCCATTTATAATCAAAAGACAGTTCTATAACCCTATAACCCTGTGGTTTGCCAAGTTTTGCCTAAAGGTTCATGCCAAGCTATATGGCTCCCAACAGCTACTGGCTGTCCCTTGGTGAAAATGGACATGGTGTGTTGTGTCTGGAAGGATCCTTTCCAAGATGAGCATTGCCGACTCTGTGCATGAGGCAGCTCTTTCTTTGTATAGTTTGGGTTTGTGACTATGGTCCTGGTAGGCCTTTTAATTAAGCTCATCTGTGAGGCAAGCCCAGGCTTCTTAGGGGACCTTGGGGTTTGCAAAGAGCCTAAGGTGCTGTGTGGACTTCACCATTGAATAGCTTATAGGTAGGTGTGTGTGTGTGTGTGTGTGTGTGTGTGTGTGTGTGTGTGACCTTTTCTTACAAGTGGCATGTCCCACTGATGCCCAATTAGCTCCATTTTCATTTGAAGACAGATTTTTGCCTGGCACAGCCCACCTTATTGAGGTTTCCCTTGCAGACTCGGAAGGAGGATGCTGAGAGTACCAATATCCAGAAAGCTGACTTCTCTGTCCTCCTGTGCCAGGTACCCAAGTCAGGAATACTGAACAGTCAGCTGCTGCACTCCAAACACAATGGAGCATTTTCCCTGAGTGCTGTCAGCTGCCTGCAGGGGGCTGCAATCTGAAGAATTATCACTGACCCTAGTGGTTTTGAAGGCTCCAGAAGACACTGAGGCCCAAGAGGGAGTGTTGCCTGCAGCTTCTTGGCATTTCCTCCCGCACATCTCTCGTACCTGCCCTTTAGGTGTAGTGACTCCTAATCCCACTTTGTATTCTATTCAATTCCCCTGGAATGAGGAACGAGATATCCTATAAAGACCAACAGGTGATCCCCTGCTACCATGTGGCTGGGCCAGGGGAGCATGGTGCTCTCCCAGTCACCACCTTGTCCTATAGTCACTATCCTCACCACTGGGAGCACTCCAGATGGTGAAGAGCTGGTGGCTACTTGGGACCACATCCATCAGAGTGTCACTTGGAAGAGCGACTACCTCCTCCAGCCCTGGATGCTGCCTCTGTCAGCTGAGCCTCGGCAGCTTTGGGGAACAATCCCAGGGATGCCCTGGCTCTCAGGAGGGACAGCATTCGGATGGCCGGCTCCAGTTTGTTTTGTGGTGCAGCCTGTAAATCCTCCTCCATAGGCAGGATTGCCCAGAACTCTGCTTCCCTCCTCTCGTAGCCATCAACTCTGCCATCTGTGTGACCTCTTCTATCTACTCCAAAAAAGCATAATTTCAGCCGGGGGTGGTGGTGACACAAGCCTTTAATCCCAGCACTCGGGAGGCAGAGGCAGGTGGATCTCTGTGAATTCGAGACCAACCTGGTCTACAAGAGTGAGTTCCAGGACAGCCTCCAAAGTCACAGAGAAACTCTATCTCAAAAAAACCAACCAACCAACCAAACAAACAAACAAACAAGCATGATTTCACTGGTGTCAGTCAAATACAGTGCATGAGGTAGTTTGAATAAGGATGGCCCATAGGCTCATAGATTTGAATGCTTGGTCACCAGGGAGTGGCATTAATTGAAAGGATTAGTAGGTGTGACCTTGTTGGAGGAAGTGTGTCATTAGAAGTGGGCTTTGAGGTTTTCAAAAGAAAAAGCCAGGCCCAGTGGCTCTTTCTCTTCCTGCCATCTGAGGTCGCAGATGTAGAACACATAGCTCCTTCTCCAGCACTCTGTCTGCTTCCATGCTGAGAATGGACTAAATCTCTGGAACTGTAAACAAGCCCCAACTAAATGCTTTCCTTTATAAAAGTTGCCATGGTCATGGCGTTTCTCCGAACCAATAACTCGTTGACTAGGACAGTGCCCGGGTGGCAGGATGGTGGCTAGCACTATTAGAGCTGCTGGTAGACTTAACACATCTCCATGAACCCAGCCAGCAAAGGAACATTGGCCGAGCTCACATGGATTCAGTTTGTCTTTCACAAGGATAGCAGCAGTGAGACACACACAGTGTCAGCTCCCATGACCCCAGCCTCGCTATATGACACAAACTGAGGGACCGGGGCCATGGCACAGGCAGTGGCCTATCTAACCACTGGAGGCCTACTTTCCAATTATAGCCAGGCAAGCTTTGTAACCTGTAGCAAAACCTTAAGCGGTGATGGTAGTGACCGCGGTAGTGATGGATGATGATGATGATGGTGATGATGATGGTTATAGATTATGGGATGGTGGTGGTAACAGTGGCCATGGTGGTGGTTATGGAGATGGTATATGAACTAGAAAGGTCTGTCATCAACTGAAACTACGGATACTAAGCTCTTGCAGTGGCTCCTTACCAGCACCTCCCCTCCACTGTACCAACACAGCAGGCTGCAAAGGAGCCTTGCCTAAGTGGTGTGTGTAAAGATATGTAAGGTTCCCAGGGTGCCAAACTTTCTGCTCCTAGTTTGCAAAGAGAGATTTGGGTATCACTCCCCATTCTACCTGAGAACCGAGCATCCCTTTGACCCTGAGAGGCCTGGAAAGTGCTCCCAGAAGTCCCGGGTGCTCTGTGCTTCCTTCTGCCCTCCTCAACTCTGTTCTGACCTCAGCTAGCAAGTCCAGTACCTCTGCTTCTCTCCATGTCAAAGGGGATTCTTATCCAGGTTGTGGTCCCCTGGAAAGGACCCTAGTCTTAGGCCCACCTGGTCCTCCTGTGGCCTTTCCTTCCCAGCTGCAGTCAGCTGTCCACACAGCAGCAGGAGGGAGCTTTGGGAAGGAAGCCCTCTGACAGCTTTCCAGATCTCCTAGAAGCAAATCCAACCCCTGTATGTTGGCCAACACGGTTGCCCTGAAACTCTGTCCATTCTTCATGACTTTTGCCTTGTTTTCTTCTGGCTACAGTCGCCATCTGTTTTAGGTATTCTATAGTCCCTGTTGCCCTTCCTCCACCCCTGACCCCTGCTCTTCCCAGAACAGACTCCTTCATGTCCTACAGGTTTCCTGATTCCATAGTACTTCCTGCAAAAGCCAGCTCCCCCAGGATCTGCTGCATCTGCCCCTGCCAGCATCCTGTCATGTGTGTGTGTTTTGTCTTTTCTGTTGCATCTCAATTTCCTGCCCTTTGCTGGGGAGGACAGGAGAGGATCTCGGCTGTCTCAATCAGAGTCTCATCCCCAGGGATTAGATCTACCTGACAACAGTGAAACTGCATCTCCCAGACTCTTCTGTGTTTCTCCATCCGTGAAGATCAATAGCAACAAAAGTGTTCAAAGCATCCAGGACTGCACAGTGCGGTGCTTGCCTGGGACTAGAGGGCAGGACTCTGTGTTACTCCAAGACTCAAACAACACTCAGTCAAGAGTGCTACGGGTGACCCGAAGTTGGAAACAATGTCTCCAATTCTTCAAGAATTTTCCTCCTAGCTTAGAGTGGTATACAGTCATGAGAGAGGGCAGTAGGATTTCATTGGAAATCAGAGCTGGTTTCTGGGGAACTGGGAGTAGGTGAGGGGGTGAGCAGGGCAGTGGAGACTGTAAATGATTTTCAGGTTCTTTGCCCATGTGAGAGAAGACAAGAGGAGTCTGGAGAATGGCATTTCTTTCCTCACATCTATGTCCAAGTTTACTGAGAGGCAGGTCCCTCAACCCCGGGCTGGGGGGCGGGGAGAAAGCAGGACAGAAGTGGGCAGGGTCAGCTACAACAGTAGCCTTTCTTGGAGGGGAGGGAAGTCACAGTCTGGGCAAAGGGGAACCCAGCAACAAGGCCTTGGGAGGCTGGCTGCCTCCCTCAGCTCCTAGGTCAGGACAATCTTGTGGTTTGACTGAGTAGTGTTGTGGGATAGTTGTACACTGTGTGAAAATGTTATTTGCTGTGATTGGTGTAATAAAGAACTGAATGGACAATAGCGAGGCAGGAGAGAATAGGCGGGACTTCTGAGCAGAGAGACGAAGTCAGAGGGATGAATCTAGGCACACATGAGATGCCAGGGGACACAGAACAAGTCAGAAATACAGGACAGAGGAAAGGTAACCAAGCCAAGTGATGGAATGTAGACTAAAGAAACAGGTTAAGTTTCAAGAACTAGTTTAAAAAGCCTAAGCTGAGGACAAGCTTTAATAGTTAATAATAAGCCTCTGTGTTGTTTTTTATGAGCAGGCAGACCAACGGAAAGCTTAAATACCTATGGCATCCAAAATGGAGGGTTAAATATCCACATAGGGCCTGAATAAGTGGTCTCTCAGGTAGGCTCAACATACAGAGATGTGGCTCTTTTAGGTGCCCTGATATACAGCCAAATCCTTGAGCAGCTGGCATTGGGTACAAATGCTGCCACAAAAAGAACATGACAAATTCCTAGAGCTGGAGCACATAAATCTGGTTCCAGGGCTTGTATCTGCCAACATGAGGTTCTGCTCTCACAGAACCAAG
This sequence comes from Cricetulus griseus, assembly GCF_003668045.3. Classification (NCBI taxonomy): domain Eukaryota; kingdom Metazoa; phylum Chordata; class Mammalia; order Rodentia; family Cricetidae; genus Cricetulus; species Cricetulus griseus. The sequence continues at coordinate 218,396,419 of NC_048597.1, forward strand.
AGGGGCCAGGCATTGGTGGCACACGCCTTTAATTCCAGCACTCGGGAGGCAGAGGCAGGCGGATCTCTGTGAGTTCGAGGCCAGCCTGGTCTCCAGAGCAAGTGCCAGGATAGGCTCCAAAGCTACACAGAGAAACCCTGTCTCAAAAAACAAACAAACAAACAAAAAATTCATACAGAACCAAGAGGGGCAGAACCAGCTGCCAGTGCACCATGTGCTAAGCAGAACTGTGTGGAGGTGGTAGTCGGACAGTTTAAGATTTGACTCAAGTGGTCAGAGGATGCTGCAGATGCACATGCACACAGACACACAGACACACACACACACAGGCACACAGACACACACACGCACACAGGCACACAGACGCACACACACAGGCACACACACACACACACACACACAGATACACACAGGCACACAGGCACACACACACACACAGGCACACACACACACAGATACACACAGGCACACAGACACACACACACACAGGCACACACACACACACACAGACACACAGGAACACAGACACACACACACACACAGGCACACACACACACACACAGATACACACAGGCACACAGACACACACACACACACAGGCACACACACACACACACACAGACACACAGGAACACAGACACACACACAGGCACACACACACAGATACACACAGACACACACACACAGGCACACACACATACACAGATACACACAGACACACAGACACACACAGGCACACACACACACACAGGCACACAGGAACACAGACAGACACACACACACAGGCACACACACTCACACAGATACACACAAGCACACAGACACACACAGGCACACACACACACAGAGATACACACAGGCACACAGACACACACACACACACACAGGCACACAGACACACGCACACAGACACACACACACACACAGGCACACACACACACACACACACACACACACACACACACACACACACACACAGAGGCCAAGAAAACCTCTGAACAGGTTACAGTGTGTATGAAACTATACTTCGATGCTAAAGAAAGAAAAAATGGGTATAGACAGCCACAGGAAAATAAATAAAATAGTTCAAAAATAATAAAGTAAAGTCTTTAAGGAGAAATATGTAAAGATGAAAAATACACAGGACCCCTGGATCCTGTATGTTGCTTTGTTAACTTTGAATTTTTTAAATGCTAATGAACAAAAAACAATAGCTTCTGAGAGACATTGGATTATGGAAACTGCTAAATAAACCAATTTACGTATTTTTAAAATGTCTTAACTTCAGAATGGAAGTCAGGAAATATGCTGAGTTGGGGGAGAGGAAACAAAAAGCTATGGATTTCTTCAAAATAAATACAGATCAGATTTGACTAGGGGAGACTTCCTGAAAATCTTGGCTACCGACATGAGAGGAAAAAAAAGAAAAAAAAAGAAAGAAAACAAGAACCAGGAAAGACTACAGGACCGATGACATGTATGCTGATCCTTCTACATGGGAACAGCTCTGAGGCTGAAAGAGACAAGATACATCTTGCTGGCTACAGACTCCTCATGACTTATTACTATTTGCCATCCTTTCATATGGCATGGATAGAGATTTATATTACAGTTTGGTTATGCAGTTCAAATGGACTTATAAAGTTGACAGATGGCTTTTACCTGCTCAAACATAGAATGCAAAATCATCTTTAGCTGACTTGTGCACAATACTTGTGTTAATGCAGAAATGTATGTTACCTTTAAAAGTTAGTTTTTGGAGAGAAAAAAAGTACCAGACACCAATAAAGACAAGTAGCCCAGGTGATCCATCCTCTCAGAATGCCTCTGTTACAGTTTCCTCAAAATTCTGCATCCATAACAGCTTCAAAGCTTCTAGCTGAGATGGTCCAGCTTCATGCACTGCTCTAGCCAGGACTTCAGTTAAGCCCTGCACTTTCCCATTACACAGAGACTGCACAACAAATGATACAGTCAGCTCTTCCAGGACTTGACCATTATCCCAATTTTCTCAGGGTCCCCTAAAGATGCTGTTGGCCACCAACAACCGAAAGCAGTCTACAGAACACGATGCCCACATTCCCAAGAGGAGGGGTGGATGGTTTTTGGTTGTTCAGTGGATGTTTGTCATTGTTTAGGGGGCTAGTTGCAAGTTTGTTATTGGTCATGGATAGGGAGGAAACTAAGCAAAGGAAATTAGATTCAGGGATCTCATTCTGAAAAAGAAAAAGGAGGGATATGGAATGATAGGATAAAAGAGTAGATTATTGAATCTACTTTTAGAATAAAAAGCAACTACTATTCTTATATATTTTACATTGGTATGTTTTTGTATATTGATACAAATTTAAGGATATTTTTGTTATACTGTATATATGTTTCTACTCTTGTTTATCATACCTATGCAACTCCCTTAAAAATGGAAAGTTCTACTCCTTGAAAGTTATTTAGAATAATTATAAATTCAGGTTAATAGTTAGCCATCTATAACAATCAAATTTGTGGTCATGTTAGGTATGTTTTCAAGGTCAAAGAGATATATTTTAGTTAGATAGGTGATCTTCAAACACTTCAAAGACCTACCAAACATGGCATTTAAGATGTTTTAATAGCATAAGACTTTTCATGATAGTGAGACCTATCTGCTCCTGGAAACAACAATTTACTTTAAAAAAAAAGGGAGGGGGTGTTGGGCATCGAAGACCCTCCATATGGAATTTGCTTTGATTTGTGGCAAAGTTAGCCACTGGGCAAGAAACTTCCCTTGCCTCAACTGCTGACAAAATGTTGTCTAAATTGGACAAGCAGGACATAAAAGAAAGAACTTTGCCAAGATGGGATAGGATAGTCCTTCAAAATCCAGTTCTACAGAAGAGTCTGTCAGATATTCTAGGCCTGTAAGATGAAGATAGATGCCCCAGTGTTGCAGAGGAATCTTGGGTGACTGTCCATGAAGCCAGCTGTTTTTGTCATTTGTACTGTTTGGGAAGCTGTTTGCTCGGCGCTTCCTGTTTACTGAGGTAATATTATATCCTTCTCAGGTCTCTGATGGAGTTGAAGGTGAGATAGTTACAGTTACAGTTTTTCTTGTTACCAAATTCAGAAAAAAAATACCTTACATAAAAGATGTAAAGTTTATAAGGTTGAAAAACATAAAAGCTTAAGTTACTTATAAGAAGATGTTTTAAGATCTAAAAAGATATTTTTAGAATGGTAATGCAAATTATGATAGAAAATGGTTTAGATATAAAACTTTGAACTCATCAAGATAAGATAATAGAGCAATTTCTCTGTGTTTGCCAAATACAAATGGACTGGGCATTATGAGTGTAATTCTTACTTGACAATTGTTCTTATAATAGACAATATATGAGTTAAAACCTTTCCTTTTTATTTAGACAAAGGGGGGAAATGTTGTGGGGTATTTGTACACCGTGTGAAGATGTACTGCTGTGATTGGTGTAATAGAAAGCTGAACAGCCAATAGCTAAGCAGGAGGTATAGGTGGGACTTCTGGGCAAGGAGAGAACTCTGGGAAAAAGAAAGGAAGAGTTGCCACCCAGACTCGTAGGAAGTAAGATGGGCAGTATGAGGTGACACCATGTGGCAAAACATAGATTAATATAAATGAGTTAATTTAAGTTATAAGAGCTAATTAGAAAAAGCCTAAGCTAAAGACCAAACTTTCATAGCAGATAATAAGTCTCCCTGTTATTTGTGGGCTGGCATTCCGACAAAAACATACTACTACAAGTGGTGTGTAGACAGAGTTAGTCAAGGCTGTAGTGCCTCTGGAGGAGGTTGCTGGTGACTGGGATGGGTGACATTTTCCCTTGCTCTGCTGTCACAAAAGGATCTCATGGTCCATCATCCAAAGAGTGAAGCATTTCCTACATCCCTAGGAATTTGGTGCTCTCTGCACCTGCATACCCTGAGACCACAGGGCAGCAGCCTGGGGCTGGGGTACCTGGTGCAGAGAAAGCTCTGGGTATGTGTAGCCCTAAGTTCAGGTCTATCAGGGAGCAAGAACCCTGGGTGGGAAGACATTAGTCCTGCTGCCTCTTACCCAGCCCCTTGCCTTGTTGCTCCCAGGTCTGCCCTCCAGGGCAAGGTCTTCCTGACCACAAAATTGCTATAATCCAGGCTTATCATGATCTTCTAAAGGGTTGGAGACAGGAAGAGAAGAGAGCCCTCAAGGAATGAAGGTGATGCCTGGGCTGTTGAGAGCTGATGTTTCTTGCTATCGGGGATCTTTGTGTGTGTGTGTGTGTGTGTGTGTGTGTGTGTGTGTGTGTGTGTGTGTGTGTGTGTGTGTGATTTTTCGAGACAGGGTTTGTAGGAAGCCGGTTCCTGCATTATCCATTACAATAATAGGTGCCTGAAGACACCAAGATGTAAATTACTTCACAGGCGCTGGGTAATCTCCATTCCTTTGATCTCTGCCTATCCCGTGGCTCATTTTGGCCTGAGGAGCTGAAGCCATTCATAGGGTAACACGTCCCAGGCGGCTGGCCAGCCTTTATAAGGGATGGTTTTCTTGGTTTAGTGTCTCCGCTCAGTCTCCGCTCTGGTAAGCTTATGCTCTCCCCTCACAAGATGCATTAAAGCTTGTCTGCAGAAGGATCCGAGTGTCCCGTGTATGATTTCTTGCTGGCGAGAAATACAGAGCGCGCGGGACAAGGGTTTCTCTGTGTAACAGCTCTGACTGTCCTGGATCTCGTCTATAGACTAGACTGGCCTCAAACTCAGAGATCAGTCTGCCTCTGCCTCCCGAATGCTGGGATTGGAGGCGTGTGCCACTAATGGCCAGCAACTATCGGGGATCTTTAATACCCTTCTGCTCATGCAACTAACCTAGGCTCACTATCAAAAACCAAAGATGCAACTGCAGCTGGGTGCAAACATCAGTCTGTGCCTTTTCTCCAGACAAGAGCCTCTTGGGGTAGCTCTGTCTGTGGACAGATTAATACAATGTTAATCATTGTGTATTTCATCCCAGTTTAACCAGTGGACAGTTCTCAGCTCCAGTATCCCTAGAGATACATACACTGACAATAGATGAATGGAAATGAGCTAGGACTTATGTAGTAAGCCTTGTCAAGCCTCTAAACACAAGTGACTTGGTTAATTGAGTGGCTGTAAGATCCCTTTGAACTGGAGTCTTGCTGGAGAAGAACTTGGAAGATACCCTTAGTCTGTCCCTTCAAGGTTGGAAAGTGCAGGGTCTCTCTCATCCACAGCACCACAGAACTGCATCTCTCTCATCTATCTATCTATCTATCTATCTATCTATCTATCTATCTATCTATCTATCTATAACCCACCTATCTATTACCTATCTTTCTATCTATCTATAATCTGCCTATCTTCCCATCTATCTGTATGGAGATGTGGAGACAGGGTCTCATATAGCCCACCTGCTGAACCTCTTTTGAATTTTCACTGCAACTGGAAGACTACTCCTCCACCTCCATAAGGGCCAGGCCTCCTAATCCCCTGCAGGGAAGTTCTCATCTTGTGGTTGGAATGGTAGGATATGAAGTCCTGGGGACATGTTAGGTAGCAGAAGGGGTTTTTTGTTAATCTGTTCAATGGACAGAGTCAAGGCTGAAACACACACACACACACACACACACACACACACAATTTGTCTTTCTATCCGCACAGATATAGACATAGATATAGGTTAGATAAATGTCACCGGAGGTAAGTATCTACCAATGAATTTCAAGATTATTTCCTTAGACACAATTTAATATATTACACTAAGGCATTGCAATTAGCAAATCATGATATTACTGAATTGTCAGTAACTACTGTGTTCTTCTCAAATGTCCCAGTGTGAATGGTTTAGGAAGGTTCCAAATATGTCCTCCCAGGTCTGGTTAAAAAAATAAAAGTGGCACACAGATAGAGTGGGACAGTCCCAGGCTTTGGGACTGCAATAGTGAGTTCCAGGCCAGCCAAGATTACATAGTGAGACACTGTCTCAAAAAAAATAGTAAATAAAATAAATCAAAAGAAACAAAAGAGCTAGGTATAATACCCTTAACCCCAGTACTAAGGAGACTGAGGCAGAGGAGTCCTGAGTTTGAGACTGTCTGAATGAACTAGTTTAAAAGAAAAAAAAAAAGTAAACACAAGATAGTAAATGTGCTACAATAGTTGGATAATTACTTCAAATATGAACATTTACTTGGGGAAATGGATGAATTATAATGATTAATGAAATCGAATGAAATGGCATTTACCAGCAGTATGGAATTTGTTAATCTAGAAGATATTCAGGGTGGTCTAGTTTACTGACTGAGTCCTGCAGAATCTCTTCGGTAGCTCTCTAACCTGGAGGAACGATCAAAGCAGAGGCTGAGCCACGTGACTTTCTAGAGCTGAATTTCAAAGCTGATGGGGTTTATTCTGGTGTGTGGTTGTTGCTTTACTGCTTGAAGTCCTGTACACAGTTGACTCAAATAAATGACACATGCATCAACCTTAATAAATTCGGTGCTGACATCTGTCAGTCACATATATCAGAGTGACCTTGGGGGAAATGCACCAGAGGCCAAGGCAGAATAGAAACAAGGGGTGGCTGGCAGTGGTGGCTCCAGCCTTTAATCCCAGCACTCGTGATGCAGAGGCAGGCAGATCTCTGTGAGTTCGAGGTCAGCCTGGTCTACAGTGCTAGTTCCAGTACAGCTAGAGTTGTTGCACAGAGAAACCCTGTCTCAAAAAACAAAAATGAAACAAGGGCTGGAAACCGTAAGGGAGATGGTTCCTGTCTGCCTCCAGTCTGTGTCTGTCGCGAGAAGAGACTCTGCTTGCCTTTGTTCCAGTGATCGTTTCAAGGGTGTTTGTGTGACCAGTAACTTCAAAAGATGCAGGAAGCGCATCTCCTCCATCTCAACTCCCGCTCGACCCAGCCCATCTCACTAGAACACTTCCGGTGGTTCTGTGCTTCCGGCTCCTACCCAGCAACCCACCTTATCCTTCCTGGCAGGGATTAAGTTGCTGCTGATACTCTGGGTTATCCCAGAACACACCTCCCATTTAGCATCTCGGCTACTCAAACCTCTTGGCAGATAAACTTTTTCTGTGCACTTGGCGGAAGCCCTGCTGTGAGCAGTAAGCGGCCTTCTCTTACCCCTTCTCCACCTCCCCACTCCCCCCTTCTCCCTTTCCTATTTTTGGATCACACAGACCCGTGAGAGAGCCAGCGATGATCAAAACTGAGTTCTAAACTGCAAACATGGCAGAATTCCGCAGGCCCTCTCTCCCTGAGCCTTCCCTTTCCTTATTTGTTCTTTGCTTTCTTCATTTTTCTCTCTTCTTGACTCAACTCGCCTTTGGCCTCCGGAGCTGTCTTCCAGATAGCCTCTGGGTTCAAGGAGAGGTGGATGGTGCCATTTGTCAAGGACGCGGGACATGGGCCACCCATCACCACTGCCACCCAGCATGGAGTAGAAATCATACTTCTTAGGGAAAACGAGACAAGCAGAAAAGTGGCCGGGCACATGTGTCACTAGGCTCCGGTGGGCACTGCCGTAGTGGACACACACTGTGGATGACCGTCTCCATTCCATAGGCCAAAAGGAATTGTTTGGGCAATTATGAAAGCTTCTTGGTCAGGGAGTGACCTTACAAAAGGACCTCCTGAAGCTTAGCCATGGACTGCAGCCTGCTTCGTTTTACTAACTCAGAGTGTTAGGCTGGCTCTCTGCTGAGCGAGGAAAGAAGCCCTCAGTGGTGTCATTCAGACCCCTCAGCCCGATCTGAATGGGGGTATTATGGAGGCGGCTCTTGTAAAACATAGCGCTGTACTGTATGCAAACCTTCCATTCATTTGCCCAACAGATCAGTCTGTGTCACATCACACGACTCTTGTTCCCATCCCTTGAGGCTGTTCCGGATGCCACGGCGGCCCACAGTCAGCCTCAAAGCCCCATCTGGTGGGTCCCGGGTCTTCTCAACTTGTCTTCTCTTTCCACAAGATAACTATGCAGCTGCAACCTTCCCTTCAGATTCCTTCTGCATTACATTGCTCAAGGTCTCCCAAAGCTGGCCGCCATGTCTACCAGGCAAGTTAACCCAGCTACTTTTTTTTTTAATTATTTATTTATTTTGATTTCATGTGCATTCATGTATGTCTGTGTAAAGGTGTCAGCTCACCTGGAACTGGAGTTACAGACAGTTGTGAGCTGCCATGTGGGTGCTGGGAATTGAACCCTGGTCCTCTGGAAGAGCAGCCAGTGCTCTTAACCACTGAGCCATCTCTCCAGCCCCAACCCAGCTACTTTTGCATACACAGTAAATAAAAGGAAATACCTATGGCTCGTGTCCAGAGTATCAAGGTTTCTGACAGCAACAGCTAAGACTGTTCAGAGTTCTATGAGAACGGCGTATCGATGGGGCAGGATGGATCCAGATGGACATGGAGGCTAATTCATCCACTAGGACTCTCTTTATGGCTTGAATTAATCATTTAAGTGTTAGATATGCACAGAGAGACAGAGGGACGACAGAGAGGAGGGGTTATGTAACTGTACACAATCTAAGGCTCACAAATGAGAGAAAACATAGTATATCTCCTTTTGAGTCTAGCTTTTTCACTAACATAATGGTCTCCAGTTTCATCAAATTTTCTAGCCAACAATGTAACTTTTGAAAGATTTATTATCTTATTTCATGTGTATGAGTGTTTTGCATGTATGTATATGAACTGTGTGCATGCCTGGTACCCACAGATGACAGAAGAGGATTTTTAGGTCCTCTCAGCCTATATGTGGATTTTAATAGTTGATTAAAATACATTGCCATCAAAGCACAAATCATTGAAAATAAGAATGTGTGGGTGTTAATTAACTAGCACCACGATTTGAAATGAAGATTTGTTTTGAAGTTAAAGCTGATACTGAATCTTGGCTTTTTCACTAATCAATTCTATACTTGTATCACTTTCTGAGCCTCCATTTCCTTGTTCATATAAAGGAGTAATAGTTGGGGCTAGAGAGATGGCTCAGTGGTTAAGAACTTGCCAGGGGCCTGAGTTCAGTTTCCAGTATCCAGATAGGGATACTCACATTCATCTGTAACCCCAGCTCCCGAGGACCTGACAGCCATCACAGGCATCTATACACACACACACACACAAACTCACACACTCACACACTCACACACACACACACTCACAGGCACACATGCATACACACACACACACACACATACACACACACACACACAGACACAGATACACATGCATACACCCCACACAGATACACACACACACACACCCCACACAGATACACATGCACATACCCCACACAGATACACATGCACACACACACACACACACTCACACACACACACACACTCACAGACACACATGCATACACACACACACACACAGATACACATGCATACACCCCACACAGATACACACACACACACACAGATACAAACACACACAACCCACACAGATACACACACACACACCCCACACAGACACACATACACACAGATACACACACACACAGATACACATGCACACACACTCCACACAGATACACATGCACACACTCCACACAGATACACATGCACACACACACACACAGATACACATGCACACACACACATACACACACACAGATACACATGCACACACACACACACACACACACACACAGATACACATGCACACACTCCACACAGATACACATGCACACACTCCACACAGATACACACACACACACACACACACAGATACACATGCACACACACTCACAGATACACATGCACACACTCCACACAGATACACACACACACACACACACAGATACACATGCACACACACACAGATACACATGCACACACTCCACACAGATACACATGCACACACTCCACACAGATACACATGCGCACAACCCACACAAATACATGTAGAACAAATTCTCTTTGGTCTTAATAATAAAAACCCAGAGTCCGGTATTAGGGAGTGAAAGCTAAGAGGCCAGAGAAGCAGAGCAGCCAGACACTAGGGAGACCTTTCCCGTCTCCACAAATCCTCAGGCTGAATTCTCACACTGCCTGCCTAGACTGCTTAGGCTGCCTGGACTGCCCTGAGCTCCTTTCACCTCCCACCTTATCTTCCCCTCTCTGCCCAGCCATAGCCCTTCCAGTCTCTACCTCCTTAGTGCTGGGGTTAAAGGTGTGTCACTCCAAATCCTGGGATCACCTTTGTGTGAGCTCTGTTTCTCTTTTAGATTGGATCAATGTCATGTGCTCAGAATAGCCTTGAATTAACAGAGATACCTCTGCCTCTGTCCCCTGAGTCTTTCTCCTGAGTCCTGGGATTAAAGGTAAGTGCCACCACTGCCTGGCCTCTAACTAATGTGGCCAGCTTTGCATTCTGAGCTTCAAGCAAGCTTTATTTGTTATAGCATAAGCAAAATATCACCACAGATACACATGACACACCCTCACACAGATACACATACATACACCCATAATTTAAAATGAAAGTAAACAGTTTTAAACTATAATGCTAATAATAATAATATACGTGTATGTGATCAGAGGAATTACTTTTGTGTTTACCAGTTGAATTACTCATGTTTCTAAAAAGTCTTCTAGATGTCATGGGCAACAATCATGAATCTCTCTACTCTCTTCCTCTGTGGAGGAAAAAAAGTTTTCTGGGCCCCATTTTCATTGCATTCTCAATAGCAACAACTCCTGATGCTTCTTCTAGACCTGAGAGATGGAGTGACAGAGTCATGTCAAAGCTCTCAATCTGTGTGCTAAACACTCTTGGTGTAAACTGACATCAGTTTTGTTGAACGAACAGACCAGAAGCCAACCAGTGCAAACTCATGGAGATTCAACTAAATCCGTGCAATGAAGAGCATGTTCATGGGATGGCAAAAAGACTGAATTTTATTAAAACAATCTCCAAATTTTATTGATAAACATGGTTTCTAAAAGCCCCCTTAAGTCCACTCAGAGACCAGGTCTTAACAAAACTTATGCTTTTGTTTCTGTAGATAGGTGCATTGTTCTTCTCTTCAAAGGAAAATTTGAGAAAAGATTACACGTAATTATGTTTCCTGGGCGAAATGGTGCAGACGAAATACCAAGCAATGTTTAAAGCACGGCCAGGAAGATCTGAATCCTTTCTGGTGTGCACATACTTTAAAATATGTGGATTTTAAAGTCAGAGGGAAATGGTATGAAAACAAAACACAATGTCTGAGGCCTTGAAATTAAACAAGCTCACACTCAGAGACATTTGGAATAATAGCCTGGCCTCCACGCATGCAGAGAGGGTTACTTGGCACATAGCCTCCATGGGGCATTGGGAAAGGGTGCACCACTGCAGAGGGTGGGGCATTGGGAAGGGATGCCTTGCAGCAGAGGAACTCGGGTTTAACTGACTTCCGGCCAAGGGACTTGGTGCCTTGTGTCCTCTACGGCTCAGGGAAGCCGGACGCTCTCAGCTGACATTTGTCTGCCTTTCCGCCTCATCTGGATTGTTCCGCAGCCTCAGCTTTGTTTCCAGCCTCTGCTTCCATTCTTCCCGGAGTCTGGAAATAGAAACATGCACAGATGGGGCCCTGGGTCTCTACAGCTGTGGCTCTGGGAAGCACCGCCACTGTTTCCTCCCTGAGACCCTTTGTGTGTTCAGGTTTTAGGAGGGTGTGCAGAGGACTTGGAAATCAAATACAGAAGCATATTATTTACACAGGTGAAAATGAGCAGACACACTTTCTGATTTGGGGAGTTTTCATGTGCACATATGTGTATGCCTGCGTGTGTGTGTGTGTGTGTGTGTGTGTGTGTGTGTGTGTGCGTGTGCGAGAGAGAGAGAGAGAGAGAGAGAGAGAGAGAGAGAGAGAGAAGAGAGAGAGAGGGGGGGGGGCAGGGTGCATGCAGATGCCAAAATTGGTGTCAGGTGTCTTATTTGTTGTTCTCTACCTTATTTTTATTATTTACTTATTTCTTTGGTTATTCAAGACAGAGTTTCTCTGTGGCTTTGGAGGCTGTCCTCGAACTAGCTCTTGTAAACCAGTCTGGTCTCGAACTCACAGAGATCTGCCTGCCTCTGCCTCTCCAGTACTGGGATTAAAGGCGTGCGTCACCACCGCCCGGCTTCTACCTTATTTTTAAATTTAAAATTTTATGTGTATGAATGTTTTGTCTGCATGCATGTCTGTGCATCATGCACATGCCTGGTACCTTCAGAGACCAGAAGAAGGAATTGAATCCCCTGGAACTGGACAGATGTTTGTGAACTACCATGTGGGTGCTGGGAATCGAACCTGGACCCTCTGGAGGGGCAGCTGATGCTCTTAACCACTGAGTCATCTCTCCAGCACCTACTTTACAGGATCTCTCGCTAAACTGGAGCTGGCCAATTCAGCTAGCCAGCAGGCCTTTAGTGATCCTCCTGTCTCCATCTCCCCAGCACTGGGATAACTGGTGTGCACTGCTGGACTTTTTGTGTTTGGACTGGGCCTTGAACTCAGGTCCTTATGCTTGCATGGCAAAAGCTCTACCAACTGAGCCATCTCTTCAGTCCATTTTGTAGCTGTTGTTTTTCCTTCCTCCCTCCCTCCCTTCCTCCTTCTTTTCATCCCTCCCTTCTTCCCTCCCTCCTTCCCTCCTTTCTATTTTTAGCAGTTTAATGTTGCCCAGACTTGCCTCAGAGCCATCTCCAGTACCTCCATCTTATATTCTGAATTTATTTATTTTTTATTTTATGTGCATTGGTGTTTTGCCATGGGTGTTGGGTCCCCTAGAACTGGAGTTACAGACAGTTATGAGCTGCCATGTTGGTGTTGGAGATTGAACTCAGGTCCTCTGGAAGAGCAGTCAGTGCTCTTAACCACTGAGCCATCTCTCCAGCCCCCTCCATCTTATATTTTAAGACTTACTTTTACTATTTTTAATAATGTACGTGTGTGTGTGTGTGTGTGTGTGTGTGTGTGTGTGTGTGTGTGTGTGTTTGTGCGCGCGCACGCAGATATTCAAGGAAGCCAGAGATGTTGAGTGCCCTGGAGCTGGAGTTCCAGGTGGTTGTTAACACCCACCCACGTGCCTGCTAACCACAGTCTATAATTCCAGTTCCAAAGGATCCAACACCCTCTTCTGGCCTCCAGGGCGCACCAGGCATACAGCAAAACATCCACACACATAAAGCAGAAATATGTAAATCTTTCCAAACCGTGTTAAACAGACATGCAGCTGCGTACTTTCTCAGCGCGCTCCTTCCCAGGCGATGCTCCTCGGACTCACGGTAGTATGTCTGTTTGCCAATCTCCCTCTCCCAGAAGCGTTTGAGCTCGTGGCAGGTGTTCCCGCAGAAGACCTCTCGGCGGACGTACTGACTGTTCATCCCCTGGAAAAGAAAAGAGGCACTGAAGCCCTCCCAGGCATGATCCCTGGGAGTGCGCAGGGTACAGGGGTGCTTTGAATCCAGCCAAGCAGCAAGCAGCTGCAGAACCAGAGTCACCTAGCCTTCTGAGAGCATCCCTCGTCAGGTTGCAGTAAGACTGAATTCGGAGGGTCTGAGCGCGGAGAGGGTCGTGCACCTGGGCAGCAGTGACGTCACTGGCCTGGAGACCATGTCTGTCATTCAGTGCTCAACAGTAAGCACAAACACGTGGGCTGTGGATTTTGAACACCCACCTGAGGAGTGACAGAAAACACCCGTGTCGTCTCAAGTGATAACCTGTGAGGACAAGCTCATACTTCTGAAAGGTTCAAGCCCTCTGCTAAAGAGGCTTGTTGCAGGGAATGATACCAGGCTTTGACACACCCGACTGCAAGCTGTTTTCAGGCTGTATGCACACATGTGAGCACCATATATGAACTTATACATGCTAGATGACCAAAATGCTCCCTTTTTTTTTTTTTTTTTAAGGTTGGTTATCGATGCGTGGTACTGGATGGCCTGGAACCTGCTGACCTATAACTTATAGATCAAGTTGTCCTCAAAATCATAAAGACCCACTCAATTCTACTTCTGTAGTACTAAGATTCCTTTTTTGTTTTGTTTTTCGAGACAGGGTTTCTCTGGGTAGCCCTGGCTGTCCTGGAACTCACTCTATAGGCCTGGCAGGCCTTGAAGTCACAGAGATCTGCCTGCCTCTGACTCCTGGGTGCTGGCATTAAAGTCATGTACCACCACTGCCCAGTGGGATCACATTAAAGAAAATTGAAAAACCGAAAAAAAATATTTTTTATGTACGTTGGTGTTTTACCTGCATGTCTGTCTGTGTGAGGGTGTTAGAGCTCTGGAACTGGAGTTACAGACAGTGCTCCAAAAAAAAAAATTCCCAGAGTGTAGTAGGTCCAGCCGACAAGACACAACTAAGATGGCCATTGTGTTCAAGGCCTATCTGGCCATATGGAGAGTGCCATTCCAGTTAGGGCTGCATGGCAAGTTCCTATCCCAACTAAGTGAGGACAGCAGCTGCTCCTGTTTTCTGGAGTTCCCCACACAGAGGCAGTCTGGAGGAAACGGCTTGGTTCACCCAGAGAGGATTTGACTCTTACTTTAAGGGGAGGGAGAAGGAAACCAGGAGTGCCCAGACAGTCACTGGGCAAGCTGTGCTGGGGATTACAATAGAAGGTCCAGGGGATGGGTGAGCAAGCTGCTGGAGGCAGGCTGGATCAACTATGGCCAGAGCAGGAGTGGCAAGAGCGCTGCCGTGTGGACAGACTCAGGCGGACAGTGAAGAAGAGCGGGAAGACTCCCTTGGCTGAGCCGGTGCCTTGTACACTGGGGAAAGTCAGAGGAGAGACCTTGGGGAGCAGAGTCTGCAATGCAGATGGAGAGGAGTGGTGCCTGGGTGCTGATGTCTACATGGGGAGTGCTGAAGGACCACCGTAACTCAGCATAAAGATCTGGGCCATGATTCTCCCACAGACAGTGACCACGACAGCTGGATGGGGTAAAAGGCAAGACCAGACATTCTCTCTGGACCTCTATTTCCACTCAGCTGCTGTGCCAGTGCTTCTTAGAGAAATTCTCTGAGGGCTGGAGAGATGGCTCAGCTGTCAGGAGCACTGGCTGCTCTTCCAGAGGAACCCAGCTCAGTTCCCAGCACACATGTTGGGCAGCTGACAACTGCCTTTAACTCCAGCTCCAGAGGGTGCTCTTCTGGTCCCCAAAGGCTCATATGTGGCAGAAGCACGCACACTCGCACACACTCGCACACACCACACACACACACACACACACACACACACACACACACACACAAACACACACACATACACACGCATACACACACACATACACACACATACACACACACACACATACACACACACACACATACACACACACACATACACACACATACACACACATACATACACACATACATACACACACATACACACACATACACACACACATACACACACACATACACACATACATACACACACATACACACACATACACACACATACACACACACATACACACACACATACACACACAAATAAAAATTTAAAAATGTTAAAATACTCTTTAATTTAAAACATTAATTTTAACTTAAATATAATTTAAGTTAAAATTTAAAAATTTTACCAGGCATAGTGGTATATACTTTTCTTTAATCCCAGCACTGACGAGGCAGAGGCAGGTGGATCTCTGAGTTTGAGTCCAGCCTGGTCTACATAGCAAGTTCCAGGCTAGCCAATGCTACATAGTTGAGAACTTGCTTTAAAAAAAGAAAATCTGTAGGTCCCACTTTTTTATCTTCAATATTTCTCTCAAGTTCAAATTTGATCATAGATTTATAGTGCATTGCAACCTATAAAGTTTTGAATACACTTGCAAGTTGAATATCTTATTCAAAATGCTTGGGACCAGAGGTGGTTAAAGATTTTTGAATATTTACATATGCATAATGGGCTGTTTTCCCAATTCTAAACATGAAATTCATTTATGTTTGGTGCACGCCTTATGCACATAGCATGGATGCAATTTCAGACACCATTTTAGAGAATTCTATGCATGAAACAGTTTCATGATGTGGTATTTTCCACTGTAGCAATGTGTCAGCACTCAAAAAGTTTTGAATTTTTTTTTTTAAAAAACATGGTCTCTAGCCCAGGCTGGCTTGCAATTCCCCACATAGCTGAGGGTGACCTTGAACTTCTGAATCTCTTGTTCTTACCTCCCGAGTACTAGGGCTACTAGGCTTGTGCACTACAATCCCTGAGTTGGGATTTGGGGTTTTGAGATGTAAGTGTCTCACTATATTGCCTAGGCTATTCTTGAACTTCTGGGAGCACCTCATCCTTCCTAGGGCTAGGACTATAGCATTGAACCTCAGGTTTTCTAAGAATGTTTTCTCGTGTGGGATCACTAAAGTTAAAGGCATGTAACTGACATCTCAAAATAGAGGCGGTTTTCTTTGTCAACAGCGCTGCTTGACTTCCTGGGTATGAGACATGCTCTCCCTGTGCCTGGTCAGCTGCTCACTGACCAGTAACGCTTTGGTGACAGGGCAATTATTCTTTCTAGGTTAAGCAATGTCACTCAACAGCCTACACCCAGAGAAGCATCAGGGAAGCCCCTTTGTCCCTCTGCCCTTGCAAGGTTGTCATATATGCAGAGGTATTCCAGGCACGTATGAAGGCATAGCAAAGTCCAAG
Source organism: Cricetulus griseus (assembly GCF_003668045.3). NCBI lineage: Eukaryota > Metazoa > Chordata > Mammalia > Rodentia > Cricetidae > Cricetulus > Cricetulus griseus. The sequence continues at coordinate 218,413,087 of NC_048597.1, forward strand.
GCAGCTAGATGGTTCAGGGTATAAAGCACTCTTCTGAGTTGGATTCCTGGACCCAACATGGTAGAGGGAGAGAACTGCCCCCTTCAGGAAGTTGCCAGGCGTTGGTGGCACACGCCTTTAATCCCAGCACTTGGGAGGCAGAGGCAGGCAGATGTCTGTGAGTGCGAGGCCAGTCTGGTCTCCAGAGCAAGTGCCAGGATAGACTCCAAAGCTACACAGAGAAACCCTGTCTCAAAAAAACAAAAACAAAAACAAAAAAAGAATCAATAAGGACTTTTAAAACACACTTTTAGGACAATATGAAAGCAAGAGACTAGAGTCAATTAAAAATATCTAACACCCCCATCCACCTCATCCCCAAGGCTGTCCCTGGGATATGGACAGGGTTCCTGCCCTGAGGTGACTCCAGCTAAAATGGAGAGTGCAGGGGATACTTAACACACATAAGGACATCTCTTGTGACAGTTGTTGGGATAGGAGCCTGGACAAACTGAGCCCACATTCTGGTCTGAGGAGCTTGTGGGTGCTTCTGGGGCCGGATCTGTTTTGTTTTGTTTTCTGTCTCTGGACTAGAGATTCACTCCTGCCCCCTTGTTCTCACCCATGGGGATGTGAGGGCGTACCCTGGAATTAGCATCTCATCTCTGGGGTCAGCACATCTGTTACAGGGCATGTGTTTCCTGTGTTTGTGTTTTGGTTTCCTGACTTTTACAAAGAGACCAACTGCTCACACTCCTTGCAGAAGTGTGAGGTAGAGGTGCTAACTGTCAGAAAGCTCTTTGGGAACACAGGACTATTCTAAAGAAATAAATGACCCTCTCTGTCTGAGGCTATCAGTGGCCAGACTGCCCAGCAGTTGTTCTGTTAATTGTCCTGCTTGCAGACAGTCACCATGGCACCATTCCCTCAGATTAATCAGTGCTTCAACCATAACATTCATTCAGCTACAGTTACAGAGAGCTTGAACCTATAACATCTGTGAAGCATCTATCCTGCATGAGGAGCCCACTCCTGTTCTCTGAATCAAGTGAAAGAAAAGAAAGCTTGTCCCTGTGAGTCCAAAGTCAAGCCAACAATTTAATCCCTTAAATCTCAGGTTACTTAGAGCGTTAAGTCTAAATGAAGGAATCTTAGCGGGTCTTTCTTTTTTTTTCCTTTCTTTCTTTCTTTCTTTCTTTCTTTCTTTCTTTCTTCCTTCCTTCCTTTCTTTTTTTGAGCTTTGGCTTATCCTGGTCATTCTTGACCCTTGGCTAGAGTGCCTTATTGTTTACATATTGGACTGTGCATACCAATGCAAACTTCTTGCATGACCAACACTTGCTAATAGCAACTGTTTTATCAGGATTATTTTTCACATTTCTGAAAATGTTTAGCCACTTTTCAGATTCTTCTGATTGTTATGACTTTTGTTTGTTTGTTTTTTTTTCGAGACAGGGTTTCTCTGTGACTTTGTAGCTCTTGTAGACCAGGCTGGTCTCTAACAGAGATCTGCTTGCCTCTGCCTCCCAAGTGCTGGGATCAAAGGCGTGCGCCACCACCGCCTGGCTCCTATTATTATTTTTAAAGATTTATTTTTGGACTGGAGAGATGGCTCAGAGATTAAGAGTGGGGGCTCCTCTTCCAAAGGTCCTGAGTTCAATTCCCAGCAACCACATGGAGGCTCACAACCACCTGATATGAGATCTGATGCCTTCATCTGGCCTGTGGGGACACATGCAGGCAGAATACTGTATACATAATAAATCTTTAAAACAAGATTTATTTTTATTTTATGTCTATGAGTGTTTGCCTGTGTATATGTATATACACTGTATGCACAGAGCGTGCAAGGAGGCCGGAAGAGGGTGTTAGATATCCTGGAACTGGAGTTACAGGTAGCTGTGAGTCACCCAGTGTGGGTGCTGAGACTTGAACCCAGGTCCTCTGCAAGAGCATCCAGTGATCTAACCTCCCCATCTTCCTTCTTGCATGTGTGTATGTGTAGTGTGTAGTGTGTGTGTGTGTGTGTGTGTGTGTGTGTCTGTGTGTGTGTGTCTGTGTGTGTCTGTGTGAGAGAGAGACAGAGACAGAGACAGAGGGAGGGAGAGAGACAGAGGCAGAGACAGACAGACAGAGACAGAGAGATAGAGAGAGGGGGGAGAGAGAGAGGGAGAGACAGAGACAGAGAGAGGGAGACAGGTGCATCCATCGTGTATACACAAAGGCCAGAGAAGACAGCCGGGTATCCTTCTTTGTCACTTTCCTACTTGTTCCTTTGGAGCAGAGCCTTTCCCTGGACCTAGGGCTCATGCTTGGCTACACTGGCAGCCAGCAAGCCCCAGTGACCCTCCTGTCTCTGTTATAGGCATACATGGAACCACACTGGACTTTTGTGTGGGGCTTGGGATTGGAATTCCGATCCTTATAAGTTAGCAGCAACATGTCTGAGCCATTCTCCTCGGAATTTTCTTTATGATCATGGCTTGTGCTGAAAAGAAAGGTTCCAGTTCCTGGCAAAATGGAGGACGGACACCCCACTGCTCTCCAAAGAATGTGTCACCAAGGGGTGTATGGACACAGGCCATCAGCTGCCACGTGAGGTTCTGAACTGCAAATAGCAGGAGGAGGCTTGCGAGGAAAGACTAGAACTGCAAGTTTACTGACACTGCGAAACTTTCCATTTGCTTTCGGCGGTCCTCAGTTTAGACTCAAGAGGATCTGAAACCCAGAAACAGGGCAAGTACTAAAGCGTTGAAGCCGAAACACCCGCCCTCCAGTAGAGGGCGTTGCAGCCTAGCAGGGAGGAGCTGACCCTCTGGCCTTCTCTCTCTGTGGTCCCAGCAAAACTCAGCCACCCCAGTCCTAAGGGACTGGGAAAGGGAAATTTAGAGATTAGAGGAAGTGAATGCGAGGGGATAAAGAGTGAAGCACAGGAAAATGCATTTGAACAAATAAAGGCGAAACTCCCCCAATTTGGAAAAACAAAAACAACAAACAAACAAAACCCCACAAATCCTAATCTTTAGCTTCAAGAACTTGAATCCAAAGAAACCCATATCCAGACACCGTAATCAACGTGCTGGATGTGCAAAGGGCCAAAGTGTGGAAAGCAGCCGGGTCTTCAGAACTCAAGGACAAAGCCTGGCAGAGCTGGGTGAGGAAACAGACACATCTGGGTAAGGTTGGATGGCATTTCCTGTCTGGATAATCAAAGGAACCAGTAGAGAGAGCATAGCTGAAGAAATAATAGATTAAAAAAAAAAAAATCTGCTCGTCAACTGACTAGACCGCGTGTAATCTACCGAACACTCCACCCGGTGATGCCTCAACAGGCACTCTTCCCAAGTACACACGGAATAAACTACTCAAAATTTTCCTGGAGGAGCCAAGATGCAGCCCATCAATAGAGCGCTTGCCTAGTGTTCTTGAAACGCTAGGTTCAATCCTCAGCAAGGCATAAAGCTGAGCATATTCCAGCACTGGGAAGATAGAGGCAGAAGGGTCAGAAATTCAAGTTCATCTTCAACTACATAATAAGCTCAAATCTCGCCTGAGCTACAAGAGACTTTGCCGTTAACAAAGAGAGTGTGGTTGGGGTCCAGATGGCTTTCTCAAGCCGAGTGCACTGGTTCCACATGGTGGAGGGGACAGAACTGGCTTCCAGAAGTCATCCTCTGACTGCTACATGTGCATCCCCCACCCGAGTGCCCCGCCAATAAATAAATAAATACAATTTATAAACTCCTGGGCTACTCAATGAATTTAGCAAGGACGTGGAGCATATAAATGCCCCCAAGCCAAGCCACATTAACAATGAACTATCAGAAACTAAAAATTCAGTGGTATTTGCATAATTCCCAATAGAACAACACTTAGATATTAATCCAATAGAACACACGTATGTTTGCTAAAGGCTCCTGAATGAAATACCAGAAACCTTGTCTAAAGAAGAGATATACAATGTTTGTGATTCAATATAGCAAAGACATCATTTTTCCCAAGCTAATTTATTCATTTTTATAGCGAGAATGAAAATCCAAGTAGGTTTTGAAGACAGATACGGATGAGCTGATACTGAAAAATACCTGGCAAAGGTAAAGGAACCAGAGTAACCAAACAACCTTCAAAAGCAAAGAGTGAAGGTGGAGGAACACCTGCCCTGTGGAGCGAGCTACGTAGTGGAGACAGGTGGTTGACAAACTGATGTTCCGGGGCATGGCACAAAACCGAGGCCAGCAGCAGGTCACCGATAGGGAAAGGACAATACTTCAATAAATAGCATTAGAATAATCAGACATCAATAGGAGAAGAAAACCAGACTCAATATTAACCCCATCCTGAACAAAAATTAGCTCAAGACAGATTACAGTTCTAAATATAAAAATGTGAAGACAAAATACAGGAAGGGTTCTTTCTTTCCCTCACAGTTTGGGGCTTGACAGAGATCTTAGACACAACACCAAAAGCTCAACCCATGACAGAAAAACAAACTGTTCTTCATCACATATAACAGATACTAAGAGAATGAAAGGACATGATATAAATGGAGAAAATATTTGCAAATCACATACATGACAAAGAACTTTCATCTGGAATATATTGAGAACTTTTTCTTTTGAGACTAGGGCTATGTAGTCTTAACTGCCAGGGTCTCACCGTGTGAACAAGGCTGACCTTGAACTCAGAGATCTGCCTGCCTCTGTCTCCCAAGTGCTGGGGTTAGAGATGCAAGGGACAGAGTTATCTTGTATTCTCTTGTATTCTGATTGGGAGTGGGGGAGTTGAGGTACACATAGACAGAGTAGAATTCATCAGAATTGAGTACACACAACCAAGTGTTTTACTGTGTGTTAATATAAAAACAAAAAATTAGGGTGAGCCCAGCACTGGAGAGGCAGAGGCAGGGGAACTGATGCAAGTTCCAGGCCAGCCAGGGCTACCCAGAGAGACCTTGTCTTTCTAAGATAAGATAAAGTAACAAAATAAGTGAAATGAAATAAAATAAACAACAGAAAGTGTTTCATTGCATCAGATTCATTCAATGAAGTCTCAAAGACAATATGCTGCTATGGAAACACCGCTGAGAGCTGCTACCGCTCGGGCCAGCAGCATGCTGCCACTCAGGGCTCAGTACAAATGCATCAATGGTTCAAGACTGAAATCTGAATCAAATTCTGCATTTTAACCTGATCCCGGATGGTTCGTGTATATTTTGCAGTCTGAGATGTTCACTTCAGAGCGATGGCCACACTGAGGCCAGTGCTCCACCTCAGTCTTCTGAGAAGTCATGGAAACAGCGTCTCTAAGTGAGTGTGGAGAGGGCATTTGTTGTCTGGAGTTTTGGTGTCTCTCAGTCAGTATGTAACCAGTGTCACCATGCAGCCATGAACGGACTGGAACTCACTATGTAGACCAGGCTAGTCTGAAATTCTTAGAGATCCACCTCCCTCTAAAATAGCTGAAATAGCCTAGTACTGAAATAGCCACCATGCCTGGCTTAAATAAAAAGCAAATAAGTACACAAATAAGTAAATAAAAACAAAGACAAGTAGGTCACTGGTGAGTAGATAAAAGAAGGAAGGTTTGGAGGAAAAGGTGAATCCCAGCCCTGTGTTAACTAGCAAAACCATAGTCCATCATTGATCTGAAGCTATGAGCATATAGGCTATGAAGACCTACATTTTGACTGGGCAGCTGAGAACAAGCAGCTTATAAGGGGGGAGGGTGGTACCCACTCCCCTTCCTCCTTGAGGCATTGGACTAACCTCCATCCTAGGCTCTCTCACGTTCGACATCTTTTACCTTTGAGATGGGTCTGCTGCTGTCTGATATGGTGTAGAGCCAGCAAGTGCCACAGCCCTGTTCCCCTCAGCTCTGCAGCTCACAGAAGCCACCACCTGGCTCTGAGCCCTCAGGGTCTCTGCCTTTTATACCCCAAGAGGGAGAGTTCCAGGAATGCCTGGGTGTATCAAGATTACAGGTAACAATTAGCAGCAGAATACTGAGATGACAAGGTAGCCTTATTCCTGATGAAAAATAGTCCCCATTCCCTGATCCCACTGCCCAACAGGCAAGCTTCGGCCCTGGCAGGCCCTGTAGCAGCCATGACTTGGCTGGATATGGAGCTGATCTTTAGAACATGGTGTGGATTATGTGTGAACAGGGATCCTCAGAGTGGCAGGCAAACCTGCCCCTATTCCAGTTGCAAAGGGGCTCTGGCTGTCGTGCTGAGCCACAGTTTGGGGTCACTTTACAGGATGACTTACAGAGTCATGGTGTTCTTTGAAGCCCTTAATCCGTGGACAGAGCAGGGGTGATGACTTCAAAATCTGCCCTGTCCTTCTCCAGCATGAGCAGGGGCTGGCTGATTCTCTAGTGTGAGCAGGGCCCAGCTGCCAGTGGCTGTTTCCCAGAAATGCATTAAAGCAAGAAGAGCTTCTTGGTTGAATGTGTCCTTCATGTCTTTTCATTTTTTTAAGGTTGATTTCATTTTTTGTTTATTTATGTGTATGTGTCTATGTGGGTGTATACCACCAGTGCTTAGGTTCCCTTGGAGGCCAGAAGACCCTGTATCCTCTGGGGCATTGAGCTACTTGACATTGGTGCTGGTAACTGTACTCGGGTCCTCTAAACAAGCAGCCCAAGCTTGTAACCTCTGAGCCAGCTCTTCCTAGCCCCTCTCCATGCCTTTTCAAGGAGCACATTGGTCGAACATCTTGGGTATCCTTGTCTGGGAATAAACACAGCTTGGGTCATCGCCAAACTTTGCTTGTGTTTCTGAACATGTTTAGGAGGATGTAAGAGGGTGGCACCAGTTATCACGGAAGGTAAAAATAGGACAAAATACCGGAGATGCCAGCTTATATGCAATATGTTATACACACTAGGTGCAAGTCTCAGCACCTAAATAAATACTAAACAGATAAATCAACTCACTCACTCTAGGTGGGCTTTATTGTTCATCTGATGATGAGCATTGTATACAAACAAAAGAACGGAGTGCTGCTGCAGACACATTTCATCCCAGCACTCAGGAGGCAGAGGCAGGCAGATCTCTGTGAGTTCGAGACCAGCCTGGTCTACAGAGCAAGTTCCAGGACAGCCAGGACTACACAGAGAAATTCTGTCTTGAAAACAAAAATAAAGCCAGGCAGTGGTGGCGAACGCCTTTAATCCCAGCACTTGAGAGGCAGAGGCAGAGGCAGATGGATCTCTGTGAGTTTGAGACCAGCCTGGACTACAAGAACTAGTTCCAGGACAGCCTCCAAAGCCACAGGGAAATCCTGTCTCTAAAAACCAAAAAAAAAAAAAAATGAAAATAAAACAAGTAAAAGAATAGAATAAGCCAGGTGGTGGTGGTGCACACCTTTAGTCCCAGCACTTGGGGGACAGAGGCAGGTGGATCTCTGTGAGTTTGAGACCAGCCTGGACTACAAGAGGTAGTTCCAGGACAGCCTCCAAAGCCACAGAGAAACCCTGTCTCGAAAAAACAAAAACAAAACAAAACAAAACAAAAAGAATAATGTGTAAGATTTTGAGGTTTTAGCTTGCTTGTTTTCTTTGTTTTGAGACAGGGTTTCACTATGTACCCCTGCTATCTTAGTTGCTTTTTTATTACTGTGAAGAGACACCATGATCAAGGCAGCTTATAAAAGGAAGCATTTAATTTAATAAAAGGGGGCTTGCTTACAACTAAGAAGGTTCAATTCATGACCGTCATGGTGGGAAGCAGACAGGTATGGTGACGGAGTGGTAGCTAAGACATTTACATCCTAATTCACAGGCAGTGAGAAACAGAGAGAGAGAGAGAGAGAGAGGCTGACTGACCGAGACTGGCATGGGCTTTTGAAACCCCACTTCCACTGACACATCTCCTCCAACAAAGCCACACCTACTCCGTCAAGGCCACACCCCCTAACCCCTCCCAAACAGGTCCACTTCTGGTGACAGCATTCAAATATATGAGCCTAGGATGGCCATTTTCATTCAAACCACCACACCTGGCTAACCTGGAGTTCTCCATGGAGACAAAGCTTGCCTGCTGCCTGCCTATGCCTCCTAAACGTTGTATTAAAAACATTCAACACCATACTTGGCTCTTGTCTTTGAAAGAGGGTCTCACTCACTCTGCAGCCCAGACTCACCTGGAACTCGCTCCACAGGCTAGCCTGGCCTCAAGCCAACCTTCCTGCCTCCATCTCCCCAAGCACTGGGATTATAGGCATAAACTGCTACTCTTGGCTTTTCTGTTTGTTTCCTTTCTTGAGACTGAATTACTGTCTTGTTCAGAATAGTCTTAGCTCCCAGGTACAAGTGACCATCACCCAGCTCAACCTCCTGCAGGAGCCTGTGCCCAGCTAACATCTGAAATATCTGTTCTCTGTTTTGAAAATCTACCACGAAACTGAACATTTGAAATGTTGGAAAATTGGGACTGGAGGGATGGCTCGGTAGTTAAGGGCACTAGTTGCTCTTGCAGAGGACCTGGGTCACACCACATGGTGGCGAACAACCATCGATATTTAAGATCCAGGGTACCAAAGCCCTCTTCTGACTTCTACAGTCACCATACATGCACATGACACACATAATACATTCAGGCAAAACATTCACACATACAAAATATAATACAAATAAGTTTAAAAAGACTTTTCTAAGTAGGAAGACTGCTGGAAAAGGTTGATGTTGGCTGTTGGGTAAACAAAAGTTTCTTCCAATCAATCCATTAACCTTTAGCAAGCTGTCTAAAAACATGCTTGTAAAGCTAAATGTAATTGTTGCTCCTCCCCTGGGCTCATAGGAATTGGAAAAAACCCACCTGACCCACTGATGTGGGATTTCATAGTGTCTTCGTTAGGGTTCTATTGCTGTGAAATGCCCATGGCAACCCTTATAAATATTGGGGGCTGGCTTACAGTTTCAGAGGTTTAGTCCATTGTCATCATGGTGGCATGCAGGAGGCATGGTGCTGGAATAATAGTTAAGAGTGTTACATCTTGCAGACAACAGGAAGTCAACGGAGACCCTGGGCAGTATCCTGAGCATAGGAAACCTCAAAGCCTGCCCCACAGTGACACACTTCCAACAAGGCCCTGCCCACACCAACAAAGCCACACCTCCTAATAGTGCCGCTCACTATGAGATTATGGGAGCCAATTACATTCAAACCACCACACGTGGCCTCCGTTCGGTGTTTCTTTCATGGGGCACACATTTATGATTGTCCCAGATGCACTGAATTTTAGATCAACACTTTCTCAGTTTCCCAGTCTTCATTTTATATTGGAAGTTTCTTTCTACCTTTCTGCAAGGGTCTTCGCAATCAGAATGAAGCACAGTACAGTTTACTTCAAAATTTATAAAGAGAGAGAGAGAGCTGGGCGTTGGTGGTGCACACCTTTAACCCCAGCACTCGGGAGGCAGAGTCAGAGGCAGGCGGATCTCTGTGAGTTCGAGGCCAGCCCGGTCTCCAGAGCGAGTGCCAGGATAGGCTTCAAAGCTACACAGAGAAACCCTTTCTGGAAAAACAGAGAGAGAGAGAGAGAGAGAGAGAGAGAGAGAGAGAGAGAGAGAGAGAGAGTTGCCTGGACCTGTTTATTCTCCATGTTTTAGGGTTTCCAGTGGCATGGGAAAGCGTGAGACATTTTAGGACAAGGCATTTTCTGCTCTCATACACTGCTGTTCACATTACTGGCCGGGAAACTTGAAAGCATAGTTACAAATCTCACAGCTTAGGAGGGGCCTGGGTAATGACAGGGCAGACTGTTTTCCCAATTTAGCACACCTCCACCCATGCTTGTGGGTTTTGTTTTGCAAAATTTGGTACTTGTCACTTTTTCAGCTCATTTCAGATTGCTCTAGTCGGCTCAAGCCCTTTGCTAGCTCTTCCTCAGTGACAAGGCAGCCTGCAGGATAGGGAGCCACGATGAGAGAGTACACAGGCTGTTTGCTGTAACCAGGACCTCTCTATGCCTGGACCCATGTAGAGCAGGAGCCTCTCCTTGGCAAGCATCTTGGACAGAAAATGTAGTCAGCTTTCCTGGTCATGGGATTTGTTCTAGCAAAGACCTAGACAGGAGGTGACACAGACTACCAGAGCAGAGCACTTAGGAGCTGGGGTGGGTTTCTGTGCTGGTTCCCTTCCCATGCCTTGACTCACAACTCTCTGGCTGATATGGAAATTCTAGCATGAGGACTACTTAAGATTTTCCTTTGCGCCGGGCAGTGGTGGAGCAGGCCTTTGACCTCAGCACTCGGGAGGCAGAGGCAGGCAGATGGATCTCTGTGAGTTCCAAACCAGCCTAATCTACAGAGCTAGTTCCAGGACAGATTCCAAAGCCACAGAAAACCCTGTCTCCCAAACCTGCCCACCTCCTGGCAAAAAAAAACAACAAAAAAAAAAGATTTCCCTTTGCAAAAAAAATAGATTGAGGGGCTCATGTCTGTAATCCCAGCTCTTCGGTGGCTGGGGCAGGATTGCTGAGATTTTGAGGACACCCTGGGGTACAGAGTGACAAACTGACACAAAGAAACAAAAGACCAGGGTCCGGTGCCTGCATTCCAGTCTCAGGACCTGGAAGTGGAGGCAGGAGGATCAGAAGTACAAGGTCACCTTCAGTTGTGTAGCATGTTTGGGATCATCTCAAAATAAATACATAAACGCCATAAAAATTAAAAATTCAAAACAAAACTACAAACACATGTTTGGAGCAGTCTTCTTTCTCCCTGGTATTTTGCTGCGTTTCCATATGGTCTCTGGAATGGAGGAGTCGTATAAAGTCCACAATCAGAGCTAGCAAGTTACAAAAACCCGCAGACCTGAAAGGAAGACAGATCCATGTGGTTGAACCATCGCTGAGTCTCAGAATGACAAGCCCCAGAGGACCCAGGCTTAGGAATTCATGTGTGGTGTGAAAATCAGTTTCCTTCATGGTTTAATGCAGTCAAGGTGTTCTTTTACATACGGTCTTCTGGGAATGCAATTTATTCTTTATTCTTGTTCTCTGTTCGGATTTTTTCCTCACATTTTTCCTCCTTTGCTGATTTCCACTCTAAAATAGACCCATTCGGAAAGAGCTTATCTGTATTTTTGCATTTTTCAGCTGTCATTATGGAAACCACACTACTTCTACTGTCAGCTTGGCTGAAAACAAAACAACCACAATAATGATGATGATGATGATGGTGATGATGGTGGTGATGATGATGATGATGATGATAAAGTAGAATGTCTCACCAGCAAGGTGCTTGCCACCAAGCCTGATAGCCAGAGTCCAGTCCCTGGACCCACATGGGGAAAGGCAAGAACCAACTCCCCAAAGTTGTCCTCTGACCGCCACACACACACACACACACACACACACACTGTACAAGAGCTTGCAACCAAGCCTGATGATCTGAGTTCTGTAAACAGGCACTATCTGTGTACCTACAGATCTCAATGATGGAAGTGCAAGAAAAATAGTAAGGGTCTCACTTTAACCCGTTATAAATTTCTGCTTTAACTCCTGACTACTGCAGAGAAGTTTCTTTGGCCAAGGTTGAGGGTAGCACTGACCTGTGAGTACAAACAGAAATATTTAGAAGACAGTTTGACAAAAAGTCCATTTAGCAGGCTAACAGTAGTAGGTGCCTCCCACCAATACATCCCCGGGGCCAATGATCTCTGGAGCCTCGGACTAGATCAGGTTTGCAGCTTCGGGCATGGATTTCTTCCTGCAGGGCAGGCCTCAAATCCAAGTCAAAAACTGTTGCTCACACCCATAATCCTTGTGCCATGGTTATACCAATGGACCCACCTTGCCTCTCAGGCAGGTACTCAAAATTCTTTTTTGCTTTGAAATAATTTCACACAAGAGAAATTCTTTCCTTCCTTCTTTCTCTCTCCCCTCCCAACTCTTCTCCTTACTTCTTTTTTCTTTTTTTTTCCAGTCACGGCACTGACATTTTTAAAGGACTCAGGCCAGTATTCTTAGAGCGCTTCTCAAATTGTTTACGCCTGATGTGTCCTCATGGTCAGAAGCAGGTGAGGAGAGACTTTGGCTATCAGTACCATGGACATGACATTGTCTCTGGCTTATCTTAGGATGAGTGTTCTGGTTTGTCTTCCGTTGCTATGGTAAATACCATGACCAAAAAACAACTTGGAGAAGAAAAGATTTATTTCATCTTTTTTGTTTGTTTTTCCAAACAGAGTTTCTCTGTGTAACAGTCCTGGCTGTCCCAGAACTCACTCTGTAGACCAGGCTGACCTCAAACAGAGATCCGCCTGCCTCTGCCTCCTGAGTCCTAGGATTAAAGATGTGGCCACCATACCCTGCTCTCTACCTTGTTTTTGAGGCAGGGTCTCTTACTGAACCTGGAACTCACTGATTTGTCAATGCTAGCTGGCCAGCCAGCTTCAGGAATCTTCCTGTCCCTGCCTCTGCAGCACTGGGATTACATGTGTGTGTCAGCAAGCCCAGCTTTTGCACGTGGGGACCCATATTCATGCACTTATGTTTGCATGGTGCTGAGCCGTCTCCCTGGCTTCTGTTGGAATTGTACAGGGTGAAGAGTTGCTTCTATCCATACTGCGTCATTTCCCGAATAGCAGTCTATTTATTATGATCACGCCATCAACAACTACTACTTTCTTTAACAAGTTTCTATGATCCCTGTCACCTTAAGTTCCAATGTTCAACTTGTCTCAGAAGTGGTCCACCCACGCTGGCTGCCCTTGGTCCTGTGATGTATTTCCATTGTCCTTTGAGTACTTCCTTCTCTCAGAGGGAGATGCTCCAGCTTCCTCTTGCGTGCCCTAGACTGACTTTGCTGTCAGCCATTTCTCCAAGGAGAAAAGGAATTCTTAAATCCAGCCTGGTGCTTGATCTGCAGTGGAGATTGTGTGTCACAGCTTCCGGCTCCCATGTCGTCTGGCTGCTGTGTTTTTAGATGGGAGCCATGGGGCAATGCAGAGTTTGCTGATGCCCTTTTGGTTTCTAGTCATGTGTTTTGTTGGAGCAGCCTAACTTCATGGCTGTGGGACATTTTCTGAGTTCTAAGTTCCAAAGACTCTCTTCTCAGACTCTGCCTAGCCAGGTACGGCGCTGCAAGAGGCTAGGTCGCTGATGCAGTCGTGGAGGCGGGGTGGAAGCAGATGCCACAGCCTCGCGAGGTGCCTAGCGGGCAGGCCATTTAGAAATAAAGCTGCTCTGGCTGCCAGCAGAGCTCCTGTCTCAGAGGGGACCCTGGCGGATGGCGACTCGCCTGTTATTACTGGCATCATCTCTGCAGTTGCTCTTCTTTCTTAGAAAGAAAGGGTTTATTCTGCTTCAATTTGTTACCATGGGTTGTGGCAAAATGATGAAGGAAAATTCAACAGACTGCCAGGGGCCAGTTGGATTTGAAAACATTTGTATTCAACACAGCAGACACTCTTGGATACAAGAACAGTTTTTAGATGTGATGGCGACAGGGAAAAAGAAATAAATAGTAGGGACAGAGGACTGTCCCCATGGGAGATAACAACCAGGCTCAAAAAACCCTCCACCAAATAGGCCAAGCAAAACCCAGCCAATGAGACAGGTCTGCACCCGGAATACTAACCATTCCACTCCAGGAAAGTGACAACCTGGCTCAGCCAGCGATGCCATTTGTCAGGAAAGAGGGACTGAGTACAAGCTGAGGTCATGTGTTACTGGCCACAGAGGCCCCGAAAGAAACACACTTGCAGCCCAGTCTGTAGATGCAACAGAGCCCAGGAAGGGTCATCGCTGGCTTTTGTGGTGGGGCTGGGAACAGCCCCTCATCCGAGGAAGAAGTGTTCTTTCACTGTTAAGATGCAAGAGCTGACTTTCCGCCATGCTTACGTCTGTCATAGGAAAGTTCAAAATCCATAAGGCAGAAATCAGGGGACGACGCATCTCTCCAGGGCCTCAGCTGCTTAGTGATGTCATGGGCTTGCTGTTGTTCTCTTGACACAGGGTCTCTTGTAGCCCAGGCTGGCTTTGAACTTGGTATTGTAGCAAAGAACCCCCTTGGACTTCTGACCCTCCTGTTTCTATCTCTTAAGTGCTGGGATTGTAGGCGAGTGTCCATATGAACAAGGTTTTAAACGCATGCTGAGCAAGTACTCTACCAACTGAGTTACACTCCCAGTCTTGATAACGTTGGTTTTGCGACAACTAAAGGATTTACATGGGTCACATGGCATTCCTAGCCGTCACTTGGATGCTTTTTTGGGAGAGGCTGACCACAGCAAGAAAGGCCTTCCCAGAGCTGGGAGCAGGCCTTCTTCCTAATGGTTGACAACAGTCCTTCCTTCTTTTCCATAGGGTGGGCTCCATGGACTCATCAGCCATTCATTTCTTCATAGTCAGAGAGGGTGTGGAATATATAGGATAATATGTGTGAAATATGTGAAAGAATAGTAGAAAGATGGTGTGCTTAAGCGTGAACCTAGGCCGCAGGGTGTTTAGAAACTGAATTATCTCCCTCCGACAGGTGTTCTCCTGCTACTTCGAGATTTGAAGAGGCTGTGGCACCTTCAGGAGGTGGGGTCTTGCTGGCAGAAATCAGTCACCTGGTGCCACTGCCATAAACTTTTTTATGCCTTCCCTGCCACAGTGGACTAAAACCTTCCCAAAGCATAAGCCAGGGCCAGTGAGACTGCTCAGTGTGTAAAGGTACGTACAGCCTAACTTGATGACCTACTTTAAACTCTGGGACACATGGTGGAAGGAGAGAGCCAACTCACAAGAGTTGTCCCCAGACCTGAGGATATTTGCTCTCCACATGCTAAAATAAGTGAATAATTGAATAAATAAATAAATCTCAAAAATCATAAGCCCAGATTAATCTTTCTTATTACCTGTGTCAGGTAGTTTGGCTGTAACACTGTGGATGTAACTTACATACTTTAACTGTGAAGAGTGTGACGAAAATGGAGGTCTGTGGAGGGGAACAGGCCCAAGGGAGTTGGCTTCTGGGGTAGAGGCCAGACAGCTTGACAGAGGGCTGAGACAGCAGGACTGAACACTTCCCCTGCCTGCTCAAGATCCCGCAACACAGCTCTGGGGCCTGGAGATTCTGTAAGAAGGTGACTTGATAAAAGCCTTCCTTGAGACTGTCACTGCCTGAGATGAGGGCCAGGGCATGGTGTCCGAGTCTGTGGGGAATTGGAAGTCCAGACTCCTATTGATTTGTTTTGAAAGACCCCTCCAAAAACTGGCAAAGGAAAAGAGTTGAGATTTCTGGGGTTGGATTTGTATGACTCCTGGCCTGATCTTTTCCAAGCCTTTCATAAATCACATCCATATTTGATTACCTTTAGATAAGTAGCCTCTGCCTGGCCACTGAGGTAGACACAGCTAGTAAGCTGTCTGGATTACACTAGCCTGTCTTCTGGAGTCTTCCAGGTCATTCCCTGAAGAGAAATGAGAGCAGGGAGATTCTTTGGCAGTACTTTTGGGAGGATTATTTTGGGTGAGAGACTTTTGAGGTCTTTCCAGATACTCCAAATGAATCTTACGAAGCCAGTCATGTCAGCCCAAGCGTGTCAATAGGGTCCAAGGGACACAGCCTGCCTATAAGGCAGCCCCTGGCCAGCCTGATGCTGGCTGTATAGGGAAGGGGGTGGAGCAGAGGGACCATGAGGTCGGAGTCTTTATCTACTGTCACTGAGAGTGAGTGAGCAAAGCTTGTGCAGGTCACAGCATGGCTGACAGTCTGTCTTTGTGTATGACTATATAATTGATGGCCACTGATGCTGGACGTGGGGATGCCAGCAGTTGAATTTGAGAACCTTTTACTGTCCCCATCTCTGTAGGTCCCTCTGGTGTCAGCCTTCTCTCCACTGTGTAATCCCAGAGGCCCAACACTCCCCTGGTCTGTAGTGTTAACTGATGAACAAGGACTCTTGGGGCAGACTAGGGCGCTGGGAGAGTTCAGAGGCTTGATGGAGGCTGGGATCTGTTGGGTGTGGCCTTGGAAACCCACTGGTCTGTGAGACAAGGTCACATCCAGTTTCAACACTCTTCTTTCAAAGAGGGTTCTTCATGAGCATCATGGGGGAGCATGAATGGATGCCTCGTAATTCATAGACCCTTCTGCACACACATGTCTTTGTATTGCCATGTGTGCTGTACATGGCTCTACATATATACCTCATCTTAGAACCTTCAGAAGACAGACTTGGGGCAGTCCTTAGATCTCTCTCCTTCCTAATGCTAAATAAATCTTTAAACATTAAATAAATCTCCCTTCTCTACTTTTCCCTAATCAGATGGCTCCCTTGCCCCTTCCCCACTGAGCTGAGGGTGAAAGGGTGCAAAACCCCCACATAGTCCTGGAACCCTGACTAGGTGTGGCAAGGGCATAAGGAAATGCTGCTTGCAAAGGATTCTCACAAACAAGATTAGGAACCAAGGCTTACAGTGCTGGGATTAAAGGTGTGTGCCATCACAACCAACACAAAGGTTTGTTTTTAATTCTTTTACATTTATTGTGTGTGTGTGTGTGCAATTCCATGCGTGCCCATGTGGATGTCAAGAGGTCAATGTCAAATACTCTATACCTTTTTAAAATTAATTTTGTTCATGTTTGTATGCCAAGTGTGCCTTCCACATGCTCCAGCGTGATCATGCTGAGTGAACTAAGCCTGATTAAAGAGACACACATGGCATGACTCCACCTCTTCGTGGCATCTTCCATCAAATTCAGATAGCTAAGGTTATCAGAGGCTGAGGGAGATGAGGGCAAGAGGACCGGTGTTAAATGGGAGCAGATTGTTTTAGATGATGATAAAACTTGAGCACAGAAGGGTGGGGGGATGAGTATAAACTAATGTAAATGTACTTAATGTTGGAAACTGAGGCAGGGGGATTCCAAGTTGCAGATCCACCTCTTTCTCCTCCCCCACATAGCTAACATAATGGAAGCAAAAGGAACACAAACTACGTGGCAGGAGACAAAGTGCACAGTGGCACCCCCACTACCATAGCCTCCAATTGTCCCCACACAAATGAGAGCTCTGCGTGTGTGTCTGGTGCCTGTAGAGGGCAGAAGAGGGCACCAGATCCCCTGGAACGGGAGTTATGGAAGCCACATAAGCTGTCATGTGCTGGAACTTGAAACCTAGGTCCTCTACAAGAGCAGCAAGTACTTTCTCTGTTGGGCCATCTCTCCAGCCCAAGATTTACTAATTTTAGGTGTGTGTGCGCTCAGGTGCATGAGACCACAGGGTCAGAAGAGGACTTTGAATCCCTTGGAACTGGAGTTATAGGTGGTTGTGAGCTGCCATGTGAGTGTACTGGGAGCCACATCTGGGTCCTCTGTAAACTCAGTAAAAACTTAACCACTGAGGCATCTTTCCAGCCTTCACCCCATCTTTTTTCCCTCCTTGAGACAGTCCCACTATGTATCCCAAGCTGGCTCCTGTCTCAGCATCCTTAGTGCTGAGACTACAAATGTGTGTTGCAATACCTGGCTTTTGATACTTGGGGTTGGGGAGGGAAGTGCTCTGGGGATATAGTTGAGCTGGCAGAATGCTTGCACAGTACACATGAAGCCCTGGGTTTGATCTTCAGCACTGCATATGGACTGAGGGAACATGCCTATAATCCCTCCATTCTGGAAGATACAAAATTCAAGGTCATTCTTGAATTTTGAATTTCAGCTCCCATTTAATACCGGTCCTCTTGCCCTCATCTCCCTCAGCCTCTGATAACCTTAGCTATCTGAATTTGATGGAAGATGCCACGAAGAGGTGGAGTCATGCCATGTGTGTCTCTTTAATCAGGCTTAGTTCACTCAGCATGACAGTAAGTTCTGATCACGCTGGAGCATGTGGAAGGCACACTTGGCATACAAACATGAACAAAATTAATTTTAAAAAGGTATAGAGTATTTGACATTGACCTCTTGACATCCACATGGGCATGCATGGAATTGCACACACACCCACACACAATAAATGTAAAAGAATAAAAAACAAACCTTTGTGTTGGTTGTGGTGGCACACACCTTTAATCCCATTTGATGAGTTCAAGGCCAGCTTGGGCTACATTCAAAGTGAGATCATGTTTCAAAAACTAAGAAAAACCAAACCAAATGAACACCCACCCCCCCAAGACTATCTGAGCATCCACCAGAGCTTGGCGCTTATGCATTCTGTGTGATACAGTTCTCGTGTTTCTTATAAAAACACACTCAATATGTTCTCATCATGGAGAATCTGAAAAATTTTAAGTACAGAGAGGTGAGGGGAACCCACCACCACAAAACATTGTCCATCTTACCACCTAGAAATAACAACTCCTCACATTTTGATCAACAGAGTTCCCATTTTTACTGTGCACACTCTTATTAAACTATTATAAAAACTACTTTACAATATGTAGTTTTATAATTTGGCTTTCTAGTAATGTATATGGGGACTAGAGAGATGGCTCAGCAGTTAAGAGCACTGACTGCTTTTCCAGGATCCAGGTTCAATTCCCAGCAGACACATGGCAGCTCACAGCTGTCTGCAACTCCAGTTCCAGGACACCCAACACCCTCACCCAGATATGTATGCAGGCAAAACACCAATGCACATAAAATAAAATTAAAATCAAAAGCAGAATGTGGCCATGTGGTATAGTTTTAGGCTGGTGGCCTAGCTCACACAGCTTTTAGGCTGCTCTTAGCACACACAATGCTTTGACGGCCAGCACAGGCAGAACGGGGTGGAGCTGTGCAGAGGTAAGGCCTGGTTAGTGTTTTGAGGGGAGTGTCAGGGATCACTATGACTATTACTTTCAAATGAATGACAAGTGATCACCTTTGCTAGGGCACTGGCATTGAATTCATATGACACCTACACTTTCATTTCTAGAAAAAGGCAAATGCCAGCTAGCATGAAAGTGGTCGGCACAGACGGAGCTTGTCCTGGAGTCCTGGATGCTGGCAGATCCTGGTCCATCACATGACCATCTGAAAGGCAGAGATGCTTGGTCATCATAGGAAACCCCTCCAACCTCCCCGCTGCCTCCACTGCCAGAACACAGGTCTAGCTTCAAGATCCAGAACTCTGCTGGGGCCTAACTGGATGAGGACAGTGTGCCCACAAGATCAGCAGTGCTAACTATGACTCTGGCTCCCCCAAGAGTTTTCATCCAAAGTTGCTGCAGACCAACTGTTAATTGGCTCTTCCCTGGATACTTTCTAGTCCAGTGTTGGTGCAGACCTTGGTTAGGTTCTGGTAAGGGGACAGCACATCTCAGGCCCCAAATTCCAAGAAGAAAATATAGTTCCCATTCATCCAATCACTCTACCCTCATTTGCTAATAATATAAACACAACCCCCAAAACGCAATGGTAAAGACACAGATCCTATACTGGGGGACAGTAGGGTTTCATCTTGTATCAGATGAAGGTACACCTTCATTTACTTTATGAACTGCACACATTCAATTATAAGAGTCCAAATGTGAGTCACTCAGGAAAACCCAGCCAAATGGGGTGGGGACCACACGGGCTCCTCTGCTCTCTCCTATGTTCTGACCCTCTTGCTATTGTCTCCTTCAGATCTATAAGACGAAGGGTGCTGTGACCAGCCACCACAGATCCTTAGGGTGCAGAAAAAGCAGTTATGGAGGCTCACAATTTTAAACCCCAGCATTGGGAGTGGAGGACAGAAACAGGCATCAGATCTCTGTGAGTTCCAGGTCAGCCAGGGTTACATGGTGAGACCTTGTCTCATAAATGTGTTCAGGACACCAGTGGGGTGGAAGTGCTGGTAGACCTGAGACTGGTAGGACATTCCTGTAATCTCAGCACTGTGGAGGCTGAGGCATGAGGACTGATGGGAGTTTGAGGCCAACTTAGACTATATAGTGAGTCCTAAGCCAGCCTGGGCTACAGAATAGGATGAAAACAAAATAAAACAAGCAAACAAAAAATCAAAACAGCCAATCCAAACCCACACCAGTGCACAGGAAGGATTAGCTGTAGCAGTGGGTTCTAACTGAATGGCCGTCCTGGGGTCTGCTGGGATCTTCTGCCCAAAAGTAGACCCAGCAAGCACTTCTTGATGCAAAGTGTCAAACTCTTGTGTTCACTGTGTCCAGCAGAAGCTTGCTGGTTATCAGTGTCAAGTAAACTTGAAGGAACTCTGCAGGCAGTGTGTCAGTACGGGTTGAGGGAGTGTCCCTCACCAAGGACCCCACATCTGAGGGCTCTCCTAAAGATCCATTGTATCAGGGACCGCACACCCACAGCTCTGTATCTGAGCAAGCATTCCCCCTCAAAGCATATGCCTCAGGAACATCCACCAGTGTCCTTACGTCTGAGGGAATGTCCAACAACACCCCATGACCCATGCCTGAGGGAGCACCCCCAAGGATCCATATCTAAGAGAACACTACCTAAGGTAGCATCCACCCTGTGTCACTATGTCACCACATCTAAAGAAACATTTCCCAGGGACATCACATCTAAGGGACCACTCCCTAAGGACCTAATGTCCGAGGAGCACCCATCAAGGATCCCTAGGTTCTACACCCTCTGGAGCCCTTATGCTATTTTATAAGTAGAGTTCCCTGGCTGGCAGGTCCTGTCAGACCTGGAAGAAAGTTCTGGAAGAACAGGAGGAGGAAAGTTCTGGAAGACCGTGAGGCAGAAAGAGAGTCCCTCCGGCATCTAAGGGAACCTACAGGACTAAAGAAGGAACAGCTGCTTACCACAGCCAGGTAAAAAGGTCTGAGGAAAACAGTGGAGCTGGCCATGCCAACACCTGCACAGGGAACACTTCTTGGGCAGCCAGTTACCGTGGAGGACAGACCCACAGTGCCTGAGAAAGACGAGACAACACAGTCAGGAAATTCCTCAGTCCCTTCCCTCCCCACCACCCAGTCCTGTTCCCTCCAACAGCTTACTCTTTTCGTACGTCACGTTCACAGTTGCGTCCATAGAAAGAAGGTGGACAGGCACAGAAGGACCCCAGGATGCAGGTCCCTCCATTCAGGCAGCAGGTTTTGTTAAGCAACTTACCTGAAACGTAAAAGAAGTCATGGGGCAGGTGGAGGACGGATGAGCCATAAGCATAGGTTCTCTAGCACTCCAGCCTCCGTCTCCATAGAGTATTCTGAAGAGCCCACAGCACAAGACTACTTTTTAGGGAAGTCATTTCCATGTGCAGACCAGTTATGGTTACCAGTCCCCAGCACAAAGTAGCATTAGGAAAAACTGGATTTCAGATGTGACACAGCACGCCCGTCTCACTCACCTCTATACCCCAAGCTAGTACAATGAACCCAGTCACTAGTATAACACACCCACTTTCTTAGGTTGGTGCTAAAGTTACTTTAGAGATGTGTCAAGGGCCAGGACAGAGATGAATTAAGTCAAGCAAGTCTTACTGTTCTGTATCCCCACGGAAGGCACCAACTTGAAAGACTGAGAATGTACTGCAGGTCCTTCTGGGTTGCGAAGGCTGTTATCTCTGATGGCCAGGTCTCTCGGAGACAGAATAGTCACCTCATGGTGGTCCAACCCTGTGTTATGTATTTCAAGTCACATAAAATATTGTTAGTATTGCAGGGCGGTGGTGGTGCATGCCTTTAATCCCAGCACTCGGGAGGCAGAAGCAGGCAGATCTTTGTGATTTCGAGACCAGCCTGGTCTACAAGAGCTAGCTCCAGGACAGCCTCCAAAGCCACAGAGAAACCCTATCTTGAAAAAACCAATATATACATATATATATTATATATTAGTATATTAGTATTGTTAGTGTTCATAAGAAGCAGCCCCCCTCAAAAAAACAAAGCAAAAGTCCCACCCCCCCACCCAAGTTTGGTGGCACACACCTGTGATCTCAGCACTCAGGAGGAGGAAGGGTACTGAATTAGATGCCAGCCTGAGGCCCTATCCCAAACACCGGAAGCTGAGGGTGTAGCTCAACGGCAGTGTACTTACTATGTATAATGCTTAATCTCAGCACAGAGGAGGTGGGGATGGAGTGGAGTTATCTAGGAGTATTTCCAGTAGGTGCAAAGCCCAGGGCCATATCCCCAGCACCATGTGAACAACAAAAAAGTTGGTGCTCAAAAGGAAAAAGTAATCCAGCCAGGTTCAGTTGTAAACTGAGGTAGAGGCAGGAGAATCAGGAGATCAAGGTCAACCTTGGCTCTATTGTGAGTACCTTGGCAACCTAGGCTACAAGGTCTTTACCCCCAAACAAAAAACAAATGTGTTTATGGATGTGTACAAAACTCGCTGGGTGTGGTGGTGGCTCTGGGATTGTTAGAGGCAGGAGAAGCAGGAGTCCCGGGACAGTCTGGGCTCAGTGACACCCAGTCTCAAATCCTGAACCCCAGCTGTGCAGAGGTGAAGACCTTCACCTTTAATCCTAGCTCTCAAGAGGGAGGGGCAGGCAGGTCTCCATGTGTTCAAAGCCAGCCTAGTCTACAGAGTGAGTTCCGGGACAGCCAGGAAAATTCAAAGAAACCCTGTCTTGAAGCTCCCTACCCCCCAAAAATACTTTGAACCCCAAGAGAAAGGAGAAAACTCTCACCAGCAATGAGTCCAAATTCAAATGCACCCGAAATGACCAGAAGTAAAACCAGACTAGGAAAAGGAAATTGGACATCAGTTAGCGAGACAAAGCGTGTAAAACTGGGGCTCCCATCAGAAGACCACAGGTCACTAAGGAGCATCACTTTCTTCTGTTAGTAGAGCCTCCAGTAAGAAAACTGGAACAGAAATTCCTTTTTTTTAAAAAAAAAATTCTGTTTTGCATAAACTGCATATTTTCCATGCAATTTACAAATATGAATTTTAAGATGGCTGTGTGTGCTGGGCTGGGATAGAGCACTTGCCTAGCATGTGCAGATCCTGGTTTGATTCCCCAGCACCATCAGAAAAAACAAAACAAAACAAAACCTGTCCTGTCATTTAAAATGTTCCAAGTTTAATTTGTTTGTTATTTTTTATTTTAAAGATTGGATTTATTTATTATGTATACAGTCTTCTGCCTGCAGGCCAGCAGAGGGCACTGGATCTCATTCAAGGTGGTTGTGAACCACCATGTGGTTGCTGGGAATTGAACTCAGGACCTCTGGAATAACAGTCAGTGCTCTTAACCACTAAGCCATCTCTCCAGCCCTGTTTGTTATTCTTAATAGTTTCTTAAAGTACCGAATACCTCTACCATTAACTTTTTCAGGCAATCTTAACTCGGCTGCAATACTAGTATTATTTATGCAAGAGAAAGAAAGTGTTATTTCTTTGGCAAGAGCTGTTAACATGAGCTTTACAACCTGAGTTGGATGCCCAGGACCCACACAGGGACCTGACTCCTGACCTACACACACACACATACACACACACACACACACACACACACACGAATGTTAAAAAAAAAAAAAACTGAATATTTTAAAAAGTCAATGGCAAAGCATGCAACTAACTATAAAGTGCCAGGATGTTCAGGAAAAGCAGCGACGCTATTGGCAGCATTTTAAGGTTCAAATAAGACAAAAATCAGAAGGGCAGAACACGATTTTCTGAAGTTGCAATCTCCAGCAATCAAAAATTCAGTTAGCCGGGCGTTGGTGACGCACGCCTTTAATCCCAGCACTCGGGAGGCAGAGGCAGGCGGATCGCTGTGAGTTCGAGGCCAGCCTGATCTCCAGAGCGAGTGCCAGGATAGGCTCCAAAGCCACACAGAGAAACCCTGTCATGAAAAAAAAAAAAAATTCAAAGTTAGCTCATACCTGGACGAGAAGTGCTCCATCTTCCACGGCTCGTAAAAATGTTGCAGAAAAATACAAGGAAAACAATATTAAGAAATGGCTTTAATTCATAAGGTCATTCACCAAACACCCAAAGGTTAATTTCCGGAAGTGAAAAATAGCAAATTAAAAAATAAAGACTCCAGATGAGAAATGCGCCTCTCCGGGAGGACAGTCCACAGCCAAGGTCTGCAAGCAGACTGGGGGGATGGGGCCTCTCCCGCCAATAGAAGGTGTTGACCTTGAGAAAGGACGTCCCAGGGATCTTCCTTCCTTCACTAGAAACCCTTGGGGTGGCGGGGAGGACCCTCAGGTGGGCGGGGAGACGGAGCCCCACGCCCATTACTAGGCCCCGGCCTTGCAAGGCCAAGGGGTGGACTTGGCTATCCAGCAGTGTCTGGTTAGGTACAGGTTTCTTTTCTCTTGAAAAAGGGGTCACAGAGAGTTATTCTACCAAGGCAGTTCAAATACGAAAATCGTTTTAATTAGGAACGTCTAAACACCATGTATAAATATGTAGGCATTTGATACTTCATTATAAGATTTTAGATCTGAATTTGCTTTCATCTTTTTGCTAAAGAGCCGCGTGGTTGCCGGCTGCTGGGGAAGCTTGGGTGGGTGGCTAGGAAGATGCGCTGGCGACCGGCGAAGACTTGTTTGCGTAAGGAGCAAGGTCAAGGTCGGGAGGGATTAAGTGTGCTTGAGTCTGCAAGCAGCTCCGGAATTGCCGGCGACCCGGGAGCCTGCGGGTGGGCGCGGGGACCAGCGGGACCAGAAGGTGAAAGCTGTGGCTCCACAAGGACTTTTATAGGTCGCTTGGTTCTTCCGTGCCCAAACATGCCCAATATGCTAAGTGGATGAGTTGCAGTTTACTAGCCTCTCTCTGTCTCGATGTGGGGATCGGGAGGGCCTCGCCTCCGGTCTGGGGTTGTGCCTCCCTCCATTGCTAGATGCTGGGCAGGTCTGGCCCGACTCGAGGAAAACATACGACCCCGCGTGATACTCCCTTTGCTGAAGGCGCTATAGCGGAGCATAGACGTTGGCGGCCACCTCCCTGTTTCAGAGAAAGGGATTGAGGCTACTATTCTTAGGAGATGCTTCAGAGTCCCAGGAGGCCAGCCTTTCAGCCAAGGACCTGTGCCATCAGAAACTCTGCCTCCTGCGGACACTTGGGGCAGAGGAGTCACATGTGTGTGACCCAAGTGGAATGCCACAGGTAAAGGGCTCCAATACTTAACTATTTGCCTTGGAATACAAAGTCTGTCCATTTTATTTTAGTATTTTAGATTTATTCTCATGCTCGATATGAGCAGTCAGGTATTAGGAACTGGGGCAAGCACACTATTGTCTGTCAGTCACAAAAGCAGGACATGTAAGAGGTGGAGGCAGGAGGTTTGAAGTAAGAGGACAGCCAGGTCTTCAGAGTGAGTTTAAGGCTAGTCTGTGCTACAGGTAAGATACTGCTTTTTGTTTGTTCTAACCTTTCTTTTAAGAAAGGGTCTCACTCAAGCTCAGGCTAGCCTGGAGCTCTCAGTTACCTTCCCACCTCTGTTTCCCCAAATTCTGGGATTACAGGCAACAAGTACCATCAAGCTCAGCTAAACTAAGAGATGGCTCAGCAGTTAAGAGCATGGGCTGCTCTTACAGAGGACCTGGGCTCAATTCCCAGCACCCACATGGCAGCTCACAACTGTCTGTAACTCCAGTTCCAGAAGATCTGGCACCTTCTCACAGACATACATTCAGGCAAAACATCAATGCATGTAAAAATAAATCTTTAAAAGAAATATAAAACTCAAAAGCAACAACCCTCCCCCCTTTTGCTGTAGGCCTCTATGGTGATTTACTGCCTTCCTAGTCCTCAGTACATTCACACCGGCCAGCAACCAAGACAGTGGGCGGGCCTGGCTAATTCTGTCCACGCCCAGTCTCTCAACCCCCACCCCCACCCCTCAAAAGGGCCTCCAGCCTCTTTTCCAGTTCCCGAAAGTCTGTTGGCATCTGTTATTTCCCTGCAGGCCCCGGCTCCTTCATTAACAAGCTAATGGCTGTTTTCACTGAGAACTTGACAAACAGAACAGACAGATTCCTGCATACAGACTGGAAGGGTGCAAGTGTGAAGAGGAATGGCAGGCGATTAAGAGGGGGACACCATTGCTTCTGTGTGGTTTATGTTCCTTCTCCACCTGTGTAGACATACCAAGAATTATCACTGGTCCCGGCAGGACACGTTTCTACTGTGTCTTCCTTTGCCTGCATAACTTGGGGACTCTTGAGGGCGTATTCTGGTAAAAAACCGAGCACTAAAATGGCTTGCTTAATTCATGCATGCTTCCAAAATGTTTGTTCCACAATCCCACCCATGTCCCTTTTCTTTCTCCTTTTACTGCAAAACCGTGTGTAAAGAGCCCCTCTTTCTGGACCCTGAAGATTTTGCTGATGTGAATTTTGTTGTTTGGATTTGCATATCTCACTGTGTTGCTGGGTGTTTGTATTTTGCTCCCTATGACCTGGTGGTTGGTGGTTCTTACAGTGCCCTTGAACTGGCTTCTTTGGGCACAGCCTGAATGTCATTTGCTCTGGGAATTCCTTCTTGGCACCCGTTCTCTTTATCCCCGGCTTCCAGCTGGGGCCACTGCCCCGCCCCAGAGTTTATTTTGCTGTAAACTGCTTATTTTCATGTCTTTCACCCCTTTACCCCGGGTTTCCACCTAGGAGGTCTACAGCCTGGCGTTCCAGAACTCTGAGCAACCCTGATAGCAGTGTCTCCCTAAGCCAATTAGGAAATCTTCCTCCATGGGCCACCCTGTGGTCTACAGAAGAATTAAGTCTAGGCCCTATTTTCTGAAATAGGAGTTAGAGCAAGAGCTTTGAGAGACAAGCCAGGAAGACAATATTTCCCCCTGAACCCGATCCTGGAGAAATAACAAAGCACATTGCTTTCCTCCAAAAATGAAGAAAAGAAACCCCAGTCTTGCTGTTATTATTGATATGACGGGTACCTTATTCTAAAGTTTGCCCTGCATAAGACAAGATGATTTGGTGCAGTTCCTGGGAACTGTGTCAGAGGAGGGGTAGTTTCATTTACACTTTTAGGGTGTGTGTGTGGGGGGGGCATGTGTGATTTTTTATAATTCTATTTATTTATTTGTTTATTGTGTGTGTGTATGCACGTGTGATATTTTACAATCCAATCCTATTTATTTTTGGTGTGTGCATCTATGTGTGTGTGCGTGCACACGTCTGGCACGTGTGTGAAATCAGGGGACTTGGTTCTCTCCTTCCACAATGCAGGTGCCCCAGATAAAACTTGGGTCCATCCATCGGGCTGTTATGCCAGCAAGCCCCTTTCCCCACTGAGTCAGTCTCCTTACCTGCTCTGCTCCAGCTTTCTCCAACTCTTTTGCATAAATCTTTCTTCTGCCAATCAAATTGATTAGCTACTCACTAGCCAGCCACTTGGGCTATGCATTGCGCAGTGGGGCAGGCCATGCTTCCTTTCCCCATTCTGTTTTTTTTTTTTAATATTTTATTTATTTATTATGTATACAACATTCTGCTTCCATGTGTATCTGCACACCAGAAGAGGGCACCAGATCTCATAACAGATGGTTGTGAGCCACCATGTGGTTGCTGGGAATTGAACTCAGGACCTCTGGAAGACCAGTCAGTGCTCTTAACGTCTGAGCAATCTCTCCAGCCCCCCCCCTTCCCCATTCTAGATAAGACAAGCCAAATACCATTCTAGTTGCATTCCCAAACTCCTGGGTGAGGAGAAAGGACAGTTCTGGCTTGACCATTCACCCACACTATCAAAGTTAATTGGCCTCCACATACAAGCGGCAGACAGGCCCCTGGGAGACAATCAATCTGGAAGGCAAACTGGGCTGCAATTGATTTTCACAAGATTTAGAGGACATCATTTAAAAAAATATTTATTTTATGTATGTGAGCGGCCTGTCTTATCTTCAAGCACACCAAAAAGAGAGCATCAGATCCCATTATAGTTGGCTGTGAGCCACTATGTGGGTGCTGGGAATTGAACTCAGGATGCCTGGAAGAGCATCCAGTGCTCATAACTGCTGAGCCATCTCCCCAACCCCTAGAGGATGTCATTTAAGAGTGAGTCTTAGGTGGGTTTATATTTGATGGCTTACAAGTATATGTCATAGCTCTCAGGGATTTGAATGGATGAGATGCAAATGAAAGGCAGGGAGCTGGGAACAGGCCCAATCCGCCATCACCCAATCCGCCATCAGAAGTAGAGTTAAAAGTCTGTCCTGGTCAGTGAGCAGATCTCCTTTGTGCAAATGATTCAGGTATGCTCACATATATCTTCTCCTGTTAAAAGTCAGTTGAGCCAGACTTCTGACTTAATGGAAATGAAGTGGGGATTGTTTTAAGTCATTGAGTTTGTAAGACTTTATAGCTAGCTGGGCGGTGGTGGCACATACCTTTAGTCCCAGCACTAGGGAGACACAGAGAGGCAGGGAGATCTCTGTGAGGTCAAAACCAGCCTGGTCTACAGGAGCTAGTTCCAGGACAGTCTCCAAAGCCACAGAGAAACCCTGTCTCGAAAAACAAAAAACAAAAACAAACAAAAAAACCTTTATAACTTAGCAATGTAGAACTAATGTAACATCATCATTTTAAAAATGATTATTATTACAGTGCTAGGGATTGAACTCAGGACCTCTTACATGCTAGGCTAGCACTCTGTCACTGAGGTAGACCTCTAGCCTTTGCAAACATTTCAAATTAAAACTTTTTAAATTTTTATTTATTTTTATTTTATGTGTATGGGTGTTTTGCCTATATGTCTGCACCACAGGTATGCCTGGTGCCCAAGGAAGCCAGAAGAGGACATTGGGACCCCAAAACTGGAGTTACAGATGGTTGTGAGCTACTATATAGGTGTTGGGGATTGTACCCAGTCCTCTGCAGAAGCAAGAAGTTCTCTTAAGTGCTGAGCCAAGTCTTCATCCCTCCATCTTGTTTTTTGAGATGGGGCCTCTCACTGAACCCGGAGCACACTGATTTTCGTAGACTGGAGGGCCAAAGAGCTTTAGGGATCTCAGCCTCTGTCCTGCCCACTGCCCCAGAGGTGAGGTTACAAGCCACTCCTGACTTTTATGTCATTGTTGAGAATCAAATTCAAGTCTTCATGGTTTCAGGCAAGCCCTTTACTCTGTGAGTTCTCTTTCTTGCCCCCTAAACTTAAAGAAAAAAATCAAAACATTAAAATCTATGTTCTATTTATAAATATTTATAAAAATTTATAAATATTGTACATGTCTTAATTCAAGCACTGGGGAGGCAGAGGGAGGCAGATCTCTGTGAATTTGAGGCCAGCCTGGTCTATAAAGCTAGTTCCAGGACATGTAAGGCTGTTACACAGAGTAGCCCTGTTCCAAAAAAGCACAGCCACATTCACACCCACACTCACTTAGGGGTTTCAGTTAAACACCTTCATAGACACTCCCCAGAAGAGTGCTTCCTAAATCTAGTTCAGCTGACAATGAACATTAAACATTCAGTGCTCAATAGCTGTGGCTTCTGGGTTGCAAGTTTCTAACATCATCCAGGAGTGTGGCTGGTGGCCTATGAGGACTACCATCACCTATTCAGGAGTGTGGCTGATGACCTATGAGGACCACCATCATCCAGGAGTGTGGCTGATGACCTATGAGGACCACCATCACCCAGGAGTGTGGCTGATGACCTATGAGGACCACCATTAGCCCAAGGTGCTATCCCTGGATTTTTAGTCTGCAGATGTGAAGCAACAAGCCAGGAGCCCTTGCCACTTGTGACCACAGCAGTGGGAACTATTTAATGTTGGTCATTGAAATGGAAGGCAACGTTTATAACAAGCTTCATTCTTGTGCAATACATAAAGGGCGGGAAATCAGATGAGTGACATCAGGGTTTTCCTGGAAGGAAGCTTTGGGTGCATGTGACTCACGTTCCAGTAAGAGCCACAGTCTCAGCTGACCTGAGTAGACCTGAGTGAAGGTGTCGGTTATCTGGGTGTGCTTGTGGTAGAACCCCTTTGGAAAGGAGGCAAGTGTGCTTGTATCCTCACAGAGAAGCAGAAGCGTGGTCTGTGGATGATGTTTCATCAGAGTCTTTGAACCAAGCTCGGCCTGAATGGATAAAAGCAGTGGTTCTCAACCTCCCTGATGCTGCTACCCTGTAATACAGCTCCTTGTGTGTGGTGACCCCAACCATAAAGTTATTTCCTTACTACTTCACCGTTGTAATTTTGCTAGTGTTACGAACTGTAATGTAAACATCTGTGTTTTCCAATGGTGTTAGGTGACTCTGTGAAAGGGTCATCTGACTCACCAAAGGGGTCAGGACCACAGGTTGAGAACCACAGCCTTAAAAGGTGCTGTTCTCTTGGCCCCCCGCTAGAACTACTCACAAGGAAACTGTCTATCAGTATATATGCTGGGCTGTTTGTGGTTTCCAGGGCATTGGGGAAGTGAGTATCACAGGGCACAAGCCTACCTGGTGTGTGTGTGTGTGTGTGTGTGTGTGTGTGTGTGTGTGTGTGTGTGTGTGTTTGCATCCACAGGGTCTTTTGTCACCCAGGCTGGCCTCAAACTTCCCAAATAGCTTAGGATGACCCTGAACCTCTGCCTTTTCTGTTTCTACCTCCTGAGAGTGGGGAATCACAGGTGTGCACTGCTTTTGGATATGCCTAGCCAGAGATGCAGAGATGCAGCAATCTGTTCAAATGAATTACCACCAATTCCTTCCACAAGTGTAAACACATTCTGTGTTTTCAAGTACATCCTGGCTGCTGTGTGTCAGAGGCAACCTCAAAACACGTGAAACATTGACCCTAGGACCCTGCCCGGGAGTTAAGACCAGTGAGGAGCTGTCTTGGCTACTACTGCACCAGACTGTGCTAAGTCCTGCTTCTCACCATGTGGTCACGGGCCAGCAATGTTGGCATCAGGTAAGGTTATTAAAGATATGGCTATCTGGCTTCGAAGTTGAGCAAGATCCTGGCAGCTCAGGTGTAAAGGTTGGCAGATAAGACAGGACACTCAGTAGTAAATCTCAGTTGATGACATTTTTTTTTGTGTGTGTGTGTGTGTGTGTAAGTGTATTTTCAAAGTAGTATAATTACTGTAATGTTAGGGATTGGATCTAAGGCCTCAAGCATTCCCAGCAATAAACTGAGATTAAAGGGCATGAGACTCCACACTCAGCATTCAGGGTTTTTTTTTTTTTTTTTTCTTTCAAATTTTGAGACAGTATCTCAAATAGACTAGGCTGGCCTTGAACTCCACAAGTAGGTGAGGATGACCCTAAACGTCTGATCTTCCTGCACCGACCTCCCGAATACTGGGATTACACGTGTGGATCACCTTGTCTATTATTTGAGGAATATGGGATGGGGTATTAGTTGTCTTAGGTTGACCTTGAACTAAGCCTAGATGAAGATGACCTTGACCTCGTAATTATGGGTAAACTTCAAGACTTCAGATTCAGACCAAGGTGTGCGAGGTGCTCTTGCTGTTATAATGGGTTAGATTCCTGGGAGGACACTGTAATTCCTTTACTCGTTGTGTGTCATTCCAGTGTCTGCCATCAGTAAAACTACTTTCCCAGGTAGCAAACGTTTAAGGATACAACGAACAAGCAAGCAAACAGACAACACACACACACACACACACACACACACACACACACACACACACACACACACACACTTCAGCGAATTGCTTCAAACATTGCAAAAAAAAAAAAAAAAGCTTACATAACCTTGATCCCTCCTATGGGTGTTCTAATCATGTCTCCTGCTTGGCTCCTAGCCACAGAGTACTGAGACCCCAGAACGCTTTCCCCTCAGCACCGTTTTTGTTCTACACCCATGGCTTTCCTAGCTGGAAAGCGCCAGCCCTCTGTTGGAGGCGTTGGGGGGGAGTGGGGGGGGGATTCTGCCTCCCGGGCCCCTTCAATAAGCCTGCTAGGCCCGGGTGCCAAGCCCTCCCCGGCCAGATCTGTTTTGTCTCTTGCTAGGCTGAGTCACATAGAATAGATAGATAATCAGCACATGTCCTCCAGATCATATTATCCGCTTACAAATATAGCCTGTTAGCGCACAGGCACGGTAGTCCTTCCGCTGGTGGTGTTGCTCTGCGGGTGTAAACAGCATCGAAAGCGGATTTACAGCGTGGCAGCCGCGGCCGGCCGGAGACTGCCAGCACCCCCGGCACCGGGAAGGTGAGTGGCGGGTGGTCTCGGCCCCAGCGGCAGAAGGGTGTGAGCTTAGCGGGTGTGAGCGCCCGTCCTGCGACTGCGCAGGAGCCGAGTGGGCATCGCGGCGGCTTGGGGGGGGGGACCCGCCACCGCGCCTGCGTTGTGGCTCTGGCTGTTTACGGCTTCACCTGGTGCGCGGCGAGCACGGAGAGGACCAGGCTTTGAAGCGTCCTTAGTTCAAGAACCACAATTGAGTGGGGCGTCAGGGAGCTCGTGGGGTGCACGGGTGCTCTCAGGTGGGCAGCTGTCGGGACAGGGTCCTCAGGAATCCTCCTGGTTCTTTCGAGGGGACCACCCAGGTGCCCAAGACTGAGTTCCAAAGTGCTGTCCAGGGGGCGATAAATCATTTCTGTTTGTGCCCTCTCCTTGGAAAATATGCTTGACGTCTAACAAGGAGGGAGGGTGGGCGAGTGGTCTTTCCTAAAGCTTCGCGCGCCCCCTGGTGTGGGTGGGGCAGGGGTTGGGGCAAGGGAGGCAAAGTGATTGGCAACCCGAAAGAGAATTAATTGTCCAGGTCTGTAAGCAGCCCAGGTGAGGCGGCTTCTCGGCTGGACCGTCTCCAGGGCCTGGGGCGGCCTCCAGTCACCGGTCCCATGGAAGTGGCTAACCGAGTCGAGTTGGGAAAAGCCCCTTAATGCCCACGGACCTCTGTTGTGTCAGTTGGTTGCTTGTTTTCAAACAGGGTCTCATGTACCCAGGGTGGGGAAGGAACCTAGGGTTTCCTGCATGCTAAGAACGCTAACTGAGCCACACCTTGGTTTTCACCTCTTGTTTATATCTTACATTTAGTTGATGACCAATGGCCTGTCTCCATTTCTTTTCTTTGGTTAATTGGCACCACCACCCTCCCAAGCCTTACGGGGTGACAGGTCCCATCCTAAGCGCACTTGATCCAGTGATTACAGGGTGCTCTCTCACCATGCCTGGGAGCCGGGTGCTGCGGCTGTATGTTGTCCACATGAAAATTCAGCGGCTCTGTCCTCAGGGATATGTGAGCAGTAAGCCAGGAGGCAGCATTCCAGCCTGGGCCATCTGACTCAGGCCCTGTCCTCTTAATCCTTTCTATGCCCTTTGTCTCCTGACTTGAGCTTGTAGTTTAACAAATTACCCTAACAATAATCAAATGTCCCAAGGGAAACTCAGACCAGGCAGCATAAAAAGTAATTAAGTTTAGAACTCAACTGAGATGCAGCGGTGGCGATTCTGACCTTACTTTAAACTTTACCGCCCCCCCCCCGCCCCGTTCTATTGGAAAACTCATTCTGTTTTCCAGCTATGGAGTATAGCTCCCCTCCCCCGCACCTTGGCGTCCTGAGCAGTTCCTATTGGAGGGAGCTGGACTGACGAGAGAGCATCTTCCCATACAGGATACCTAGAAGGAGCCCTTGGAAGGCTGGGAACTTGG
The DNA here is from genome assembly GCF_003668045.3 of Cricetulus griseus. Lineage (NCBI taxonomy): Eukaryota > Metazoa > Chordata > Mammalia > Rodentia > Cricetidae > Cricetulus > Cricetulus griseus. The sequence continues at coordinate 218,446,501 of NC_048597.1, forward strand.
CTCTTCAGGAGTTAGGGCAGGAAGAGCAGGTGGGATGTTATGAGAGTTGTTAGGGGCCGAACTTGGGCCCCAGAACAAGCTAGGCTCAGCTGGTGTCCTTGATAGGCTGGTACAGAGCAGAAAACCCGATGTATTCAGTGTGGCCATATTGGAAATAGAACAAGGAGTCTCTGAGGCACTCCCCTCCCAGGCCCATCTTCACAGCCCTGACGTGAGGTTGGAGTGGAAAGAAAAGCTAAGAGGTATTGCACAGCTATGCTGTCCTGGTCATGTGATCCTGCCCATCACCTAGGCTCCAATGTCTACTGCAACATGATCTGACACGTTGTCAGAACTGTGTGAAATCTTCTGAGATACAAGTTCCTCCTTTTTGAGATACAAAAAAAGGTGGGGCCAGATCTTAGCCTTCTCTTTCTCCCAGCATTATCGGGAGAAATCCCAAATTTAGGGAGAGGGCCAACTGTCTCAGTAGATGACAGTCAAAGGTAAGAGGCACAAGTATCTCTTTAGGATATCTTCATTGCAGCCAGATGGTCACAGGGAGCCAGGTACCTGCTGTCCCCGGCACCTACTTTCCCTCTCCTTCCTTTGCTCCTGCCTCTCTCTGTACCCACAAAGGGAGGATCAGCATGGGAGATTTTGTTGGGTCTCCTCCAAGCTCCTCCAGATATTTCCCATGATGCTCTGAGCTGTTAGCTTGGTGCCCACTCCATACCTCCAGCCCCCCTAAGCCCTTGACAGCCCAGTTTATCAGTTGACAGGGGGGAGGACTAGGTGACCTGAATGTTCCCTTCCTCTCCCCTGGCATATAACTTCTGAGTGGAGACCAGAGCTCTGGTGCCAGGGGACACATTTTTCCAGTCATGCCCTCTGGCTCTGGGGAGCCAATGCTATTGTAAAGCGATTCTGATATTAACTGGGTTTGGGTGGACATGGAAAGTTTGTCACCTAACCCTGCATTGATGGTTGTGTTCCCTGTCACTCCCAACAACGCTCCCACCCCAGCTTGCCAGTTGTCCACACCCCCAGGGGGCTTCTCTTGTGGCTCCATGGCATTCTGTTCAGCCTCAGACTTAGATTCCCTGATTCAAGTGCTGAGCCGAAATACATCCCAGCATGCAGGAGGTCTGGTATTCTCCCTGACAGCCTGGGGATGGACATCCCCAGGTGTGGTAGGGACATCATTCTTTTCATTTTCTGGCTTCCATGGGCACTACAAGCCTATGGTGCACAGATGTAGATACAGGCAAAACACTCACACACAAAAAAGTAATAAAGCCTGAAAATCTGACCTGTTGGTACAGCCCTGTTCTGCACCTCCACCCCAGGAAGCTCCTCCCAGCTTCTCATGCTGTAGATGCAGTGAGCTTTACTTGGGTACTTTGGTTGACTTTTAAAAAGTTTTCATTTTAATTTAAGATACTGTTTATTATTGTTTTTGCTGTGTGTGTGTGTGTGTGTGTGTGTGTGTGTGTGTGTGTGTACAGGTCACACGTGTGCCATGCCATGAGTTTGAAGGTCAGAGGACAAGTTTTGGGGAGTTGGTGTTGCACCATGGACTCTTGGGGTGGGAGAATATAAAAAGGGTTTTACATTGCTCTACTTTTTAATGGCTTTTTGTCCCCAAAAGTGAGTTTCTATTTCTTGAAATGCAGATCGTTTCTCCTTGTCTTTGTAGCATCTCCCTGTACCCATCATACAAGAAACAGTGGTGACTGAGGTGCCCACCCTTACCCCAGCCAATTGACAATTCAGTTATTTTCATAGAGGAATTGCACTTCTAAGTTCAGTTCCCAGTTCCCATATCAGGTGACTCAACCGTCTGTAACTCTGGCTCCAGGGCAATCCAAAGCCTCTGGGCTCCTTGGGTACTAACACATACCTACACACCTGTGTATGCATGCGTGCAGGCACAAAAGGATTTCTTCAACTTTATTTTATGTACACTGATGTGAAGGTATCAGATCCCCTGAAACTGAAGTAACACCCAGCTGTGAGCTGCCATGTGGGTGCTGGAACTGAGCCTGTGTCCTCTGGAAGAGCAGCCAGTGCTCTTAACCACTGAGCCATCTTTCCAGCCCCATATACACTTTTATTTATTTATTTTGAGACAGGGTTTCTCTGTGAAGCCCTGGCTCTCACTTTGTAGGCCAGGCTGGCCTCGAACTCAGTGAGCCTGCCTCTGCCTCCTGAGTGCTGGGATTAAAGGTGTGTGCCACCAGGCTTGACTTGTGTGCATGTGTTTCACAAACCCAGTCTATGTGCATATGAAGCTGACATATGTATTTTTTTTTTTTATAGGTAACTTTATGCTGCTTCCCAAATGGGACACAAAGTGGTCGTGTTTGACATTTCTGTTGTCAGAGCCTTGTGGGAAACTCGTGTCAAGAAGCACAAAGCATGGCAGAAGAAGGAGGCAGAAAGGCTGGAGAAGAGTGCACTGGAGAAGTACATTTTGGTGCCTTGTTCCAGCGTGGTGGGCGTGGGGATTCAGGCAGGGTGCTGGCTGCCGGGGGGGGGGGGGGGAGGGCGCCCTTCATTGGGATCTCTAGCTGTCAGGGCCACTTTCCTCCATAGACATCACAAGCTGTGTGCTCCTGCACTCCATTCCTTTAACAGAGACACCTGAAGTTGTGGGGAATTACATATTGTCCAGACACTTTCCTAGACACAAGAAGGACAGAGATGGTGCAAAAATCCCTTTACACTCAACACCACAGAGGCCACTTGCGGCCCTGTCCTTCACTGAACTCACTCACCACCCAGTGCTCACTCCCATGCATTCCAGCTTTTACCTGTTGAGCTGAATTCTAGGTAAGATCCATTTTGTTTATCTACTTGAATTGAAAGGATGCGGTCCAACCCTCAGAAACTTACGAAATGTGAGCGAAAGAGTTCTGCACAAAAACTGAGTTGAGGGTCTGGAGAGATGGCTCAGCAGTTAAGAACACTCGCTGCTCTTGCAGAGGACCAGGGTTTGACTCACAGCTATCTATAGTTCCAGCTCAAGGGTATATGATGATGGCCTCTGGCTTCTGTGGGCACTACACACATCTGGTGCACATACAGCAGACACACACACACACACACACACACACACACACACACACACACACACCACCGCCCAGCTGTTTGTTAGCTTTAAGTTAGCAACAAAAGGTGTAAAGTGTGAATCAGCCAATTAATCAATTTATCTATAATCAATTTTTTAAAAAAATATTTTTTATTTTATGTGCATTGGTGTTTTGCCTGCATGTATGTCTGTATGGTGTGAGGGTGTTAGATTTTGGAGTTACAGACAGTTGTGAGCTGCCATGTGGGTGCTGAGAATTGAACTCAGGTCCTCTGGAAGTGCAATCAAACAGTGCTCTTAACCACTGAGCCATCTCTTCAGCCCTCTGAAGATTTATTTTTAAGAATTTAGTATATGCGCTCATGTGCATTCCTGCCACTGTACACTCATGGAGGTCAGAAGACAACTTGCAAGAGTCATTTCTCCCCTGGGGGTTCTGGGGGCGCAAATGCATGTCATTAGGCTTGGCAGTAAGTGTCTTCATGACTGAATTATTTTATCAGCTCCACTTGTTTTCAAACCAAAACAGGGTCTGAGTAACCCAGGGTGGTTTTGAACTCCTTGCATAACAAGAATGAGCTTGAACTTTTTTTGTTGTTGTTTTGTTTTGTTTTGTTTTGCTTTTGAGACAGGGTCTTTCTTTCTTTCTTGCTTTCTTTCTTCTTTTTGGTTTTTTGAGACAGGGTTTCTCTGTGTAGACCTACTTGTCTTAGAACCAGCTCTTGTAGACCAGGCTGGTCTTGAACTCATAGAAATCCAACTGCCTCTGCCTCCCGAGTACTGGGACTAAAGGCATGCACCACTATTGCCCCGTGAGATGGAGTTTTTCTATATAACAGCTCTGGCTGTCCTGGAACTTACTTTGTAGACCAGTCTGGCCTCAATTCACAGGGATCCACCTGCCTCTGCCTCCCAAGTCCTGGGGCTAAAGGCATGCACCACCACCACCTGGCTGAACTTGAACTTCTGTTTGTCCTGCTGGTACCTCCTGGTGCTGGGATTACAGGCTATAATTATATCTGTTTGTAATTTGTGATAGAGGGAGATATAGGGTTTAAGTGCTATCTTCGTACTTTGTTGCCTGGATCTGCTTTCTGATTTGGTTTCAGAAGCAAGAAAAGCTGAGGCAGGGGGATGTCTCAGCAGGAAGAGGCCCTTACAGCTGTATCTGTGGATCTGAGTTTGGTCCCTGGGACCTGCATGATGGAGGAGAGAAATGACACCTTTAGGATGTCCTCTCGCCCAACGGTGTTTCAGAGACTGGCCTTGAACTCCTGGTCCTTCCGCTCCCACCTGTCAGATGCTAGAACACCCGGCCTTTGCCAGCACCCGGAGCCTTGCTGGGTACCTTTCCCCAGAGTGTTTCTTCCTGTGATTGCAACCTTTGGAGCCGGGTTATTTATTTAAAGTGTTCCTGATCCCTCAGTCTAATGCCAAGCACAGAACCTCCACAATACCTAATGTGGTTTCTTGCCAGCAAAACTTTGCAGCAGAAGGTGATATTTACAGATCAAGACAGCACATGCAAAACTGTATAGTGAGTTCAAGGCCAGACTGGACTATAGGAGACTCTGCCTTAACAACACAAAAAAGAGATGGTGACACTTGCAGATAGAGCTGGGGAGCCAGCTATCTACAGGAATGTGGGGATGTGGAGACAAAGGCAGACAGGACATCGTACAGTTCTGAAAGACACCACACTTAAGTAAATATGTAGGTCATTTTGGTAGGAGTTTAACCAAAGATGTCATCTAACTCAGCTCATATTTTTTAGTTGTGATATTTAGTGATTCACAGAAGGGTCTCAGATTTCCCAGCGTCCCTGGCAGTAGGAAAGAAAGGTCAGGACAGGCCCTAGGTAGCCAACACTGGGAAACCAGGTTCCAGTGAAGTGGACAACCAGGCCTGCTTATTTTCCCTAGGAAATAACTGGTCTTCTGCTTCCTGTCTTAGGATAAAGGAGGAGTGGGACTTTGTGGCTGAGTGCAGGAGGAAGGGTGTACCCCAGGCGCAGTACTGCAAGAATGGCTTTGTAGACACCAACTCAAGGATCCTGGACAAGATAGAGAGGAATTCAGTCGCCAGGCAGAGTTCATGGGTCAAGGACAGAGGCAAACAGAGCAATCCATTTGTGTTTGAACTCTCAGGGGCACAGTGGAAGGTAAGTCAAGTGTCTGTCTGTCTGTAATAAGTGGGCACTCAGGGGTGTGTTAAAGCTGAGATTGAGCCAAATGAATGCTCTGGTCTGTAGAGAGCTTTCCAGTGGGTGTGAAAAAGCCCATCCTCTACTCTCAGCTGGGTCCTCCTGTCCTTTTGTTGTTTGAGACAGGGTCCAATGTAGCCCAGGCTGGTCTTGAACTTGCTGTATCACCGAGGATGGCTTCAGTCTGACCTTCTGGATCCTCCTGCCTCTGTCTCCCAAGTGCAGGGATTTCAGGTATGCACTGCACGCCCAGTCTCAGAGGTCATCTTTTTGAAGCCGTGTGACCTGAAGCAGTAGCTTGCTTCATTTGTATGCATCTTAAACATGTTATTTTTTTTAAGTGCTGGGGATTGAGTCCATGGCTTCATGCATGTGAAGAGAGCCCTGGGCTGTGGTGAGAATTAACTAAGTGAATATTCTGTGAGCTATGGTTCTCTCAGAATGAAATTATTTCACAAAGCCTCCTTGCTATTTTTCTTTTCCATCTCCATCATTTAGATTGGTAGGCATACAGATAGTGTCTGTTTACAGAACTCAGGTCATCAGGCTTGGTTGCAAGCTCTTGTACCCAGTGAGCCATCTTGCTGGCTTGAGTGTGTGTGTGTGTGTGTGAGTGTGTGTGTGACAGAGAGAGAGAGAGAGAGAGAGAGAGAGAGAGAGAGAGAGAGAGAGAGAGAAGCAGAGAGACACAGAGACTCAGAGAGACACAGAGAGAGAAAAGTCAACCTTGGGTGTCTTCCTCAGTTGCTCTTCACCTCATTTTTTGAGATAGGATTTCTCACTTTTAGTTAGAACTTGCCCATTGGGCCAGGTTGGCAAACCAGTGAGGCCTCTGGGATTTATCCACCATCGCTACCTTTCCGAGGCTGGGATTAAAGATGTGAGCCACCACACCTGACATTAAAGTGGGTTCTAGGGAGCAAACTCAGGTCCCCAAGCTTGGGAGGCAAGCCTTTCCCCAACTGAGCCATCTTCCCAGCCTCTAGCGTTCTTTCAAATAGACCTTGGTGATAATGCCCACTTTACCTATCTCACAGTCTTTGATGAAGCAGTACCCGAGTGTAAGGCCATCCATTGGTTAAAGGCTTGGCCACACACAGCAGCAGTGATCATGAGGCCAGTTACAAGCTCAGAACCGCCACTCTCCCTACAGTGCTGCAGCACACATTGCTGATGGAGTGGACACTGTGCTCTCTTTCATGATGCTGGGGACCCCGTTCTCTCTCTCTTTAGTGCCAAGTACCACCCACATAGCAGAGGCTTGATGGTTTGGATTTCTTCAGCAGGACAAATTGCCACCTGGAAGTCTTAAGCAACTTCCCACACCATTATGATCTCATGCCAGCGCACTTGAGCTGGGGAGGCTGTGGCTGTCACTGTCCTCTTCATCATTCCTTCAGAAGCCAAAGCCAGGGATACAGTGCAGCTGGAAGAAGGGGGGAGCTGCACACTGCCTGTCTTTCCAAAGCTCTTTCCTCTATTATAGACTCATAAATATAAACCACTCGAGGGATTGGTATGGAAAACACTAGTTATTTACCAAGTATTTCCAAAAGCAAATATAGAGTAAGAGAAATAGAGCATAAATGTCTAAAGCAATCAGGTGGGCCCAGCTTGCACCCTGAGGGCCACAAGCACCCTGGGATAGCTATAGAAGCAGACCAACAATACATAATCATAAGCTTATTTAAGATATGGGAATTTCTTTTGCAGATTTTAAAACTGCGATTTGTCCAGTTCTCCAGAGTGAACTTTGTAGATGCCAATGTCTGGCATGATGTCCAAGTTTGTACATGCCAGAATGGAATATATAGGGCAGATTTTATGTTTAGACATGTTAGATGTGTGCTGTTGAAAAATACTGTGAAACGGGTCATCTGTGTTAGCTAGGATTTGTGTGTGTGTGTGTGTGTGTGTGTGTGTGTGTGTATGTATGTGTGTGTGTATGTGTGTGTGTGTATGTATGTGTGTGTGTGGGTATATGTGTGTGTGTGTGTATGTGTGTGTGTATGTATGTGTGTATGTATGTGTATGTGTGTGTGTGTGTGTGTGTGTGTGTGTGTGTGTGTGTGTGTATCTGTGTGTGTGTGCCCTGCTTAATCAGTCTTCCCCCTATTCTGATAAGCATATACATTAAATAGTATAGTTAGTCATATTTGGAGATAGGCTCTTGATAAGTTGTGCAGGCTGACCTTGAACTTATGATACTTCTACCTCATCCTCCCAAACAGGCACCACTAGGCCTGGCTAGCATTTTATTTTATTATCACAAATCTAAAATGAGGCTGATCTGCTGTTGTGACATTAATGACAATCACCACTGGTGTCTGCAGGAACGGCCCCGATGCTCTCACATGCCGTTTATGTTTTGACTAAATCCTTGGTCTGGTGAGGCTCAGCAAACACTGAGGAAGTGCCTCTAACTGACTGATGCTGTCCCTTCTGTCTCAGGAGCTGCCTGATTCGCTGAAAGAGCAGACACACCTCAAAGAATGGCACATTCACAGCACCCTGATCCAGACCATTCCTGCATACATTGAGCTGTTTCAAGCCATGAGAATTCTGGATTTGCCGGAAAACCAAATCACGTGTCTTCCAGCTGAAATTGGTAGGTTACTCCCAGGAATCTTCAGCCCTTGTCTGTGGTGAGCAGGCAGGTATAGGGCTGGGGCAAACACCCCGTATCCTCCTCCTACTGCTCCTGGATGTCCCTCAGCCGTTTCTGTGTCCCAGAGCCACTGGGACATGAACTGCCATGATCTGCCATGGTGTCTTAGCGTTGACAGAAATTTCACAGTTGGCCTGGAAACCTCAAGTCATGTGAGTGGGCAGCACTTTCAGAATTTTCTGAGCCAGGCACCAGTGGTGCACGTCTTTAATCCCAGCACTCAGGAGGAAGAGGAAGGTGGATCTCTGTGAGTTCGAGACCAGCCTGGTCTACAGAGCTAGTTCCAGGACAGCCAGGGCTACACAGAGAACCCCTGTCTCAGAAAACAAAACAATCCCAAAAAACAAAAGCAACAACAAAAACTCCTCTGTTAGGATAAATCTTTCTGCCAAAAGCTGCCTGAGCCTCACCGCCACATGTGAGCTTTATGCCAGCTGCCTGCCCGAGTTAGGCCCAAATAAATACACAGAAACTTGTATTAGGTACAATGCTGCTTGGCCAATGTCTAGGATTCTCATCTGTTAGCTCAGTCTTAATTATCACAAATCTATATATTTTATAAGACTTATCTTATCGGACGCCTCCTTGACGGTGGATCACATTGTGCCGCTGGAGCAGGAGCCGAGGGGAAAGGGGCCCTTCCTGTTTCTCCTTCGCTTAAATATGAGTCTCCTTGCTATGTCACTTCCTGCCTGGATCAGCACTTCTCTACTACATTTCCCAGAATCCTCTTTGACTCCTAGTCCCGTCTACTTGCTGTCTCATTGGCCAAACAGTATTTTATTTAACAATGAAAAAGATAAACATACACAGAAGTACTTCCCCCATCACTCCTCCCTACAAGACTCCCCTTGGAAGAGAGGAGAAGAGCAGCAATCGAGGGCAACTTGGGAGGCCCCTGTATGAGTTGGGGCAATCACCAGACAACCCATTTTTCTTTTCTTTTTTAAAAAAGACTTTGCTTATTTATTATGTATGCACTGTTCTGTCTGCATGTTTGCCTGCACGTCAGAAGAGGGAAGGGGGCACCAGATCTCATTACAGATGGTTGTGAGCCACCATGTGGTGGCTGGGAATTGAACTTGGAACCTCTGGAAGAGCAACCAGTGCTCTTAAGCCCTGAGCCATCTTTCCACAGCCCTGACAATCTATTTTTCTATTTCCTTATCTGCAGCTTGGAGATCATTGTATACTTGATTCATTTAGTTGTTATGAGACTGGTAAATTTTATTTACTGTCTCATTTATAAAATGACAGGAGATATGAAGATTGAGTGACTATTCTGCAAAAGTAAACCATCATTTTTGGTTTACTAATTTAAAATTAGTTTAAGAATGACAAAGTATTCAGTTCCTTAGAATGTGTAAGATGTGATTTTTGGAGTATTATTATATATTTATTTTATTTTATTTTTTGTTTTTTGAGACAGGATTTCTCTTATCTTATCGGTAGCTTTGTAGACCAGGCTGGCCTCGAACTCACAGAGAGATCCGCCTGCCTCTGCCTCCTGAGTGCTGGGATTAAAGGCATGCGCCACCAACACTCGGCTTATTATGGTACTAGTTTTTAGTTTGGAGCTGGTTGTATATATTTTCAAGCAAGAGTCAGAACTAAGTGGCTGGAGAGATGACTCCGCAGCTAAGAATGTTTGCTGCTCTTGCAGGGGACCCAGATTTGATTCCCAGCACCCACATGGCAGCTCACAACTGCCTGTAACTCCAGTTCCAGGGGATCTCATGTCTTCTCACCACAGAGATCTCCTGCATGCTTGTGGTACACATACATACATATGCAAATAAATATTAAAAAAGAATAAGAACTAGAATACAGTATTTTTCAATCATTCTGATAGTTTCCCATTCTCCTGGATGTGTTCCCATCTCACCGGAGAAAGTCACTTCTATATAGTCTTTGGGAAGCATGACATACTATAGTTGAAAGAATGCAGATATAAAGGATGAATGATATATTCCATGCAGTCTGCAAACAGTCTGTTCCCTTTAGTTATTTATCATGCATCTAGAACTTAGTGCATTTTTCTGTATCTAGCTCATGCCTGGTAGAGCCCACCAGCAAGCATCAGCAGTTTCTGCTATCCTAGGAGCTGCTCTGATCTTACAGTCAAGGCCTGTGATGCAACTCATCCTGGGGTTTGCACACTGTGGATGCCTGGATACAGAAGACAAATCCCCTGCACAGATCCTGCAGAAATGTTTCTTACAGCCTCTTGTATGTGAACACTTGGTCTCCTGGTAGTGGTGTTATTTGGGAGCCACGGAACCTCTAGGGGGGCGGAGCCTTGCTGGGGGAAGGGCTTTGAAGGTTCAGAGCCTTGTTCTACTTTCTCTGCTTGCTGCAGTGAATGGACACACAGTTGGTCAGTTTCCTGCTTTTGCTTCCATGGCATGCCTTTTCTGCCATCATGGACTCTTCCTTTGGAACCATAAACCAAGATTTTTTTCCTCTTTCAATTTTTAAACATTTTATTTATGTATATTGATGTTTTGCCTGTTTGTGTGACTGTGCACCATGGGCACGCAGTGCCCAAAGAGTCCAGAAGAGGGTGTTGGATCCCCTGGAAATGGAGTTACAGTTGGTTATTAGCTGCCCTGTGCCTGCTGAGAGTTGAACCCAGGTCCTCTGGAAGAGCAGCCAGTGCTCTTAACCACAGAGCAGTCTCTGCAGCCCCAAACTATCTTCTTTAAGTTGCTTTTGTTCATACTTTACTAGAGCAACAGAAAAGTGGCCAATGTGCACATTAACCGTAGTGTTAAACCAACCAACAAAACCCATAAAACTGCAGCAGTACCAACAGTGAAATGCTGACTGCAGACTGAGGTGCATAAGATTAACAGAACTTTAATAGAGAATGCCCATTATGCAAACACAAAATTATGTTTTATGTCTGAATGCCTTTTTTCCCTCTTCTCCCTTTGAATTGCTTTTGAGGCAAGGCCCTTTATGTAGAACCCTGTGACCTTCCTGCCTGTGTGTTTCAAGTGCTAGATTGCTGGCGCCCACTGCCATCCCTGTCATTAGGTGAAGGTTTCACCCCTGAGATTTGTTTCTGTTCTGTTTGTCTGTTTTGTTTTTGAGAAAGCGTCTCACTGTGTAGCCCTAGCTGGCCTGGAACTCACTGTGTAGACCTGGCTGGCCTAGAACTCACTGTGTAGACCTGGCTGTCCTGGAACTCACTGTGTAGCCCCAGCTGTCCTGGAACTCACAGAGATCTGCCTTTCTCTGGCTTCTGAACACTGAGATTAAAGGCCTGTGCCACTGCCACCAGGCCCAGCTTGTGTCTGTTCTAAAAAGACTTGGAAGGACCTACTCAACGGAGGTTAACTTTTTGTTTGGCCAGGTCGCTTGAAGAACCTGAAAGAACTCAATGTGAGTTTCAACCATCTGAGGAGTATTCCCCCGGAGCTGGGAGACTGTGAGAATCTAGAGAGACTGGACTGCTCTGGGAATCTGGACCTGATGGAGCTCCCCTTTGAAGTAAGGCACAAAGCCCTCTGCCCTATGACTTACTTTAACTTAGGACATGGAGTGCACTATACTGCGAGAAACCTTTACTGAAACCTCTAGGCTGTTTTTTTTTTTAATTTATTTATTTATTATGTATACAACATTCTGCTTCCATGTATATCTGCACACCAGAAGAGGGCACCAGATCTCATAATGGATGGTTGTGAGCCACCATGTGGTTGCTGGGAATTGAACTCAGGACCTCTGGAAGAGCAGTCGGTGCTCTTAACCTCTGAGTCATCTCTCCAGTCCTCTAGGCTATTTTTCTTTCTTCTTTTTTAATTGCTAGGTTGTTCTCAGGCTTTACATGAAAATATAAGAGTTGCCAAGCAGCTTTGATGTAGGACAAAACCCGAGAGCCTACATTATGCAGTTTCAAAGCTTACTATAGTGTTACTGCATTGAATTAACATAGAGACAGACTCACAGAAAAATGGGACAGAATTGAGATTTCAGAGACAAATCTCTATAATATATGCATATGTTTACCTATATATTATAATTTTATTTTGAGATAGTCTTGCAGTGTAGTCCTGGCTGGCCTGAAACTTGCTCTGTATACTGGGTTGGCCCTAAACGCACATAGATCTTCTGGTCTCTGCCGCCGGAGTTCTGGGATTAAAGGAGTGCAACACCGTGCAATCAATTGAGTTTTCAACAAACTCACCAAGAAACTTCAATAGAAAAGGGACAATCAGTTCAATAGAAGGTTTTGGGGAAATAAAAACCTTTGCCTAACTCCATATATATTATGACTCCATATATTATGAAGAATTTGAAAAACAACACCTTAGATAAAGGGAACCAGATTAAAAGGAATGTTACCTGACATTTCCAGGAAGAAAAATGTGTAGATTCATGATTTCCTCGTGGTAAGAGGCCACAGAATAATAGCCAGTGGGAGGAAGAAAATCTGAGCATAGGTGATGGAAATAGCCTGAAATTGAGTTATGTTACACTGTGCATCCATGATCGGTATGTTTGTGGCATGTGAACTCTACCTCGCAGGAGTTAAAAGAAAGGATTTGCCCAAGTGCAAATGACTGACAGCACCTTCTGGGACTGGGCTGTGAAGGGGTGGGGAGCAGGATGAGATACAAAGTATTCTCTGAAGGAGTTGTGCAAGGGCTGCACACACGGGGTCAAGACAGAGAAAGATGACCTAACTTACCTCCACTCTGGACATCTGAGTAAAGATGGACTTCCCGGAGTTGGGGGGGGGGGCAGTTAGCACAGATCTGAGCAGGGGAGGCTGGTCCTGACTGAGCACCATTGCCAAGCACATTCAGAGTGAGATGGGTGCTGTTGTCCACAGTTAGCAGCTGCTGCCTCCCGCCCAGCAGTGTGCAAGGAATAAGAGCCTCCCTTCTAGGATAATTGGTAGGCAACGCTTTGTGAGAACTTTGTAAGCAGCAACTATCTCCAGCAGGATGCTCTGGTCACTTTTCTCCCCTCCACCTTATCAGATGATCACTTAAAACCACTTTTTCCATGAATACAGAATGAATCTAATGACTATTTTTAAAGTTCATATACCTCTGAGGTTCTGTCTGCAGGACCATGTCAACTAGTTAGGACCGTATGATAAAAAGATTTACCCCTGTATTTCCAGCCTCACATCAGTGAATAAGTAAACCAGGATCTGCATTCTAGATAACAGACATCATCCATTAACTAGGCATAAAATGAAATTGAAATATTTTGCTTTATCTTCTTTTAATAGTATTTCTAGGACTAGGGCTGTTGCCTAGTCAGTAGAGTCCTTGTCTAGGATACACAAAGCCCTGGGTAGGTTTGATCCCTAGAGCTCCATGGACTGGGTTTGGTGGCATAAGCCAGTAACCTCAGCACCTGAAGGTGGTGGCAGGAGGGTCAGGAAGTTCAAGGTATCTTAAGCTACATAGCAAGTTGGTGGCTTACCGGGGCCACATGAGACCCTATCTTAAAACAAAACAAAACAAATAAAAATATATGCATTATGTAATTTCTACCCTTAGATTAAGGTCTTTGTCTAGTGTATTAACATTTTCATAGACCTTATGACAACAGTTACAAGGTGATTGAAATATCCAGAAAATATGGATTTCATCTTTTTTTATGTCTATGAATGTTTGCTTGCATATGTGTATCATCGGAGTGCAATGCTCTCAGAAGCCAGAAGGGAGCATCAGAACCCCTTGGAACTGGAGTTTGAGATGGTTGTGAGCCACTGTGTGGTGGTTGCTGGGAACAGAACCCAGGTCTTCTGCGAAACAGCAAGCGCATTTAGCTGCTGAGGCCAGAATTTCATGGATTTGTTTGTTTTTGTGTATACATGTTTTTGTCTGTATGTGTATACATATACCACATGTATGCCTGGTGCCCTCAGGCTGGAAGAGGGCATTGGATCCCCTGAAACTGGAGCTACAGATGGTTTTGAGCTATACATGTGGGTGTGGGCAATTGAACCCCGGTCCTCTGTGAGAATAACACATGCTCTAAACCTCTGAGCCATCATCCATTCAGGCTTCATCTTTTAAAATCTCTTTAGATTGGATACTTTCTTTGGCCTGTCTTTCAACTCTGATTCTTTCTTCTGCTATTTTGAATCTGACGTTTAACTCTTTTAATAGATCTCTCTCTCTCTCTCTCTCTCTCTCTCTCTCTGTGTGTGTGTGTGTGTGTGTGTGTGTCTCTCTCTCCCTGCCTTCCCCCCAACCCCCCTCTGTTTCTCTTTAAGAGATAAGGTCTCCTGTGTATCCCAGCCTGGCCTCAGACAACCAGTCCTCTTGATTCAACCCTCTGAGATTGAATTTTTAGGTTATTTTTTGGAATTCCAGACAAGAACATAATCAGAAATGTGTCCCTTTGGTAGAGTGTATTTGATGACATTAAGATGGGATTCATATTAAGCTAAATATGGTCATAAGCCCAGTGCTTTTATTTTTCTGCTGTTCACTACCACCCCCTAATTGGTCCAACAGCCTTGTGTTTCAAATAATTTTTAAAACTGAGCTTTTTGGGTCTTTATGTACCGTTTGTTTTGTGTAGTGTGTACCTGTGTGTAGGTGCATGTGGAAGTCAGAGGACAACTCCTGGGAGCTGGTTTTCTTTCCATAGTGTAGGTCCTGGGGATTGAACTCAGATCACCAGGCTTGGCAGCAAGCACTCTTACCCACTGAGCCATCTTGGTGGCCTAAACATGTGCTCATGGATGTTCAGAACAAGTCAGTAAAAAAAAATTAGCTTCTTTTATGTTTCATAGTAGCTACCAAACTTTCACAACCAACTCCAGATTATGAAATGTTTGTTTAACTTTATTCAAAATTCATGGATTTGCATTGAAGTAATATGTTTCCCCATGTATTTGACTTGGCACGTTGCAAACAAGAACTGTGGCTATAAAACCACAGCAGAAGAGCCCAACCCTGAGGTCAGATAAGATCAAGAGATCTTTAACATGGCACCGATCCACCCAAATGTTGGTTTCCTCAAGACTTGTCTAAACTTGTTAACGAAGTCCTTGCCCCACCATCCGCCATGAAATTTGAACTTTCTAGCTGGTCATAGTGGCACACACCTTTAATCCTAGCAGAGGCAGGCTGATCTCTGTGAGTTCGAGGCTAGCCTGGTCTACATAGTGAGTTCCAGGACAACTAGGGCTTTATAGTGAGACTCTGTCTCAAAAAACAAATAAACAAAGCAAAACAAAACAACAACAAAAGACTTGAACTCTCTACCTTCTGTGACTTTGCATGTGCTGTTCCCCACCTGGGAGACCCAATCCTAATTTTCTGTTCTCCATGAAATCTTTTTGGACCCTGACCATTACTTCTTCATACTGCTGGGTAAAATCATCCTTCATTTCCTGCAAGTTGGGACTTGTTGTAGGCACTTACTACATGAGTTGCTCTGCTTATTTATGAAGATATCAGCCCCTCGAGGGCAACCATAGTGTACTGTTTATTTCAGCATCCCCAGTAGGAAGAACAGTGAATGATACACAGTAGGTGCTCCAAAACACATAGTGGGTATGTTTTTCTCTTTTTAATCTGTTTATTTTTATTTTATGTGCATTGGTGTTTTGCCTGCATTTATATCTGTATGAGGGTATCAGATCCTGGAGTAACAGACAGTTGTTAGCTGCCATGTGGATGCTGGGAATTGAACCCAGGTCCTCTGGAAGAGCAGTCAGTGATCTTAACCACTGAGCCATCTCTCTAGCCCCTGGGTCTACTTTTTTTTTTTTTAATACATACATTCATGGATATTTTTGAGGAAGAAATATTCTAAACATTATAAGTTGAACTTAATTCTCATTTCACAAGGTGCATTAGTTACCTGTTTTGATACCATTATATAACACCTGACAAAAGCCACTCATGGAAGGAGGGGTTCACTGTGGTTCACACTTCCAGGGTACTGTCCATCGTGGCAGGGAGGTCATGGCAGTGGGAGCTTGAGGTAGCCATTCACACTGCATAGGCAAGAAGCTGAGAGTGATGAATGTTGGAGCTCATCTTGCATCTCCTATTATATTTTTATTTTTTTGGTTTTTCGAGACAGGGTTTCTCTGTGTAGCTTTGGAGCCTATCCTGGCACTCGCTCTGGAGACCAGGCTGGCCTCGAACTCACAGAGATCTGCCTGCCTCTGACTCCCCAGTGCTGGGATTAAAGGTGTGCACCACCAACGCTGGTTTTGCATCTCCTTTTTTATGCAGCCTAGGGAATGGGTCCTCCAAATTAACTGAATCTACATAATCCCTTCCAGACTTGCCCAGAGACTTGTTTCCATGGTGATTCTCAGTGCTGCCAAGTTAACAATCAGGGTTAGCCTTCACAGAAAGTAATTAGAATATTCTCTTATCCCCTTCTAGTTGAGTAATTTGAAGCAAGTGACATTTGTAGATATCTCAGCAAACAATTTCTCCAGTGTCCCGATCTGTGTCCTGCGGATGTGCCGTCTGCAGTGGTTGGATATCAGCAGCAATAATCTGAGTGACCTGCCACAAGATATAGACAGGTAGCTACTTGCATCCTAAGGTGAGGTATATGAACTAATTACTAACATATTCAGAGTGTTAACACTTTAGATATGCTAGCATACAAATATCCCTTGAAATCAACTAATTTTCCAGAGTTTGGCTCTAGGAAATGATAGACCAAGACAGTTTCAATTGTGCACCACACATATATGTATATATGCATTTGAACACATCTTCATTGTCTTGGTGGATTTGATTTGCTTCAGTTACTTTTTATTTATTTATCTATTAATTTATCTAATGACAGAATCTCCCTTTTTAGCCCTGGCTGTCCTGGAATTCACTATATAGACCAGGTTGACCTTGAACTCACAGAGATCTGCCTGCCTTTTCCTCCTAAGTGCTAGGATTAAAAGTATACAAAACCACACCTGGATTTTTTTTTTTTTATAAGCATTTTAAGAATTGAGTGTGTGTACTTGGGAATGGAAGCCGGCGGAGGACAACTTGAGGGAATTGTTTCTGTCCTTCCCCATGTGGGCCTAGGTGAGCAAACTCAGGCTGTCAGGCTTGGTGGCAGGTGCCCTTACCTGCTGAGCCATCTGACGGCACCTTGCTTCTCTCTCTTCCTTTGAGACAGAGTCTTGCAAAGTAGCCCAGGTTAGCTTCAAACTCATGATCTTCCTGCCTCAACCTCCCAAGCACTGGGTCCATACACAAACAGCTTAGAAGAGATTTTTATTTTATTTTTATTATTTGCTTTGATTTTTTATTTTTGAGGCAGGGATTTGCTCTGTAGCTTGGAAGAGCTCGGAACTCATGCCACTGATATTATTAGGGTTCTTATGTTGGGCCTGGAGAGTGGGCTGGACTTAATGGATGAAATACAACCTGTGTCCTCTTGGAGTCTATGCTCTCCCCCCCCCCCCAAGACAGGGTTTGTGTAGCCTTGGCTGTCCTAGAACTCGCTCTGTAGATCAGGTTGGCCTTGAACTCACAGAGATCTGCCTACCTCTGCCTCTCAAGTTGTGGGATTAAAGATGTGTGCCAACCCTGCCCAGTGCAGTCTACACTCTTATTTGCATGGGAGCATAAATAAACTATTATGATTCATAGACCGGCCTTGGCTTAGGCCTGAGCGTGACATTATTTCTCTACTCTTGGTCCCTGTGATGAATGAATGCCTCTCTGTGCTAATGAGTCAAATGAGACTTGTGTTTGAAATGACAGGAAATTTGAGATATTTGTGGCATTACATAAGACATTGTAAATGAATAAAAAAAATCTGGAGGGAGGGCCTTCAGACTAAACTAGAAAGCAAAATAAAGCAAACTTAAAAAATATATTTTGCATTTCCTTTTTGTTCCAAGGGTTTCTCCCTACTTTATGTTAAAAATACTGAGAGCTAGGCAGTGGTGGTAGAGGCAGGAGGATCTCTGTGAGTTCGAGGCCAGCCTGGTCTATAGAGCCAGTTCCAGGATAGGCTCCAAAGCTACACAGAGAAAGCCTGTCTTGAAAAACCAACCAACCAACAAATAAACAAATAAATAAATAGTGAGAGAATAAGTTGTATAAAAAAACGCAGTGCTTAAATATGTGTGTTCTTACAGTAACCCTGGGAAATGCAGGAGACACTTAGAGGCATCTGTTGGTTTCTGAGGCCCAGTGTTCTGTATTGTTGCTAAGTCCATGTTCAGTGGGTGATTAAGTCAGCAGAGTAAAAGTTTCATAGTTATATGTATAATTTTAAAAAGATCATAGCTTTGTCTAGATGTGAAGAGTAAGCTTGTGGGTGCACACATGTTTTGGTGGTGATGAGTGGAGCCGGCTTTCCCTGTGGGAGCATCGGAGTTCCCTGCAGTTTCCTATAGTTCCCTGTGGTGTCTGTCCTGAACCCTGGCTTCTCCATAGGCTGGAAGAGCTGCAGAGCTTCCTCTTGTATAAAAACAAGCTGACCTACCTCCCTCAAGCCATGCTCAACCTGAAAAAGCTCACCTTACTGGTTGTCAGTGGGGATCACCTGGTGGAGCTCCCGACTGCCCTCTGCGATGCCTCCACACCTTTGAAGTGAGTACACGGGAGGGGGAGGGCAGGGCTCCAGGACAGGCACCCCATGACACAGGCTGAAGCCAGTGGCCTCTGGCTGCAGACTGCTGTCTTAGCATCCTGGTCAGGTGATCCTCACACACCGGAGAATCTAACCCTACTCCACTTTCTACAGGAATTTGAAGGGCTATGTTGTTCACATGCCCTGAATACACATCACTGCATTCCTGGAACTACAAAAACTACTTGCCAATGGACAGCATGAGGTGGGGACACAGGCTAGGTCTCATCTGTCTCTTAGCTGTCACATGCCTGTTGCCCTGGGTAGGCCAGACACTGTCCTAGAAATCCTCTATGTTTACATCATCTTTCCGATGTCCCTTAGTGAACCCCAAACAAAGACAACCATCCATGCAAAGGTGATATAGGCTCCAGTCTGGGGTGAAGTCTTGCTTACTCCCAAGTGGCTAGAAAGATGACAAGGCAAGAGACAGTGCCCCCAGGAACCTTTGCTTATGTTTTCATTTATCATTATGAAGAGATCAAACACCAAATTCTCACATGGGGTGTTGCGGGCAAGATAAAGGGAAAATGGGATCCTGATTGCCGACTCATATCTTTTCATTTCTGTTAGGGTCTCACATGACTCAGCCACTATGTAGCTGAGGCTGACCTTGAACACCTCATCCTCCTGCTTCTGCCTCCTGAGAACTGGGATTGAAGGTGTGCACACTTTATGTGGTCTAGGATCAAAACCAGGGCTCTGTGCCTGCTAAGGAGGCACACTGCCAACTGAGCTGCATCCCCAGTCCCTGGGTATTGATTAAAGGAAAATATGATGGGTGGCTGCATAGGGCTCAGTGTTAGAGTGAAAAAAGAAAGAATGAACAAATAGGCCAATTTAAGAAACTACTGCTTCAGAAAAAAATCTTCACACTCTTTAAATGTTGATAAAAAAGAAATCAGAGTGATTATATATGTATATTCCTTTTCTTTTTTTCTTTCTTTTTGTTTTTGTTTTGAGACAGGGCCTTTCTCCATAGCCCAGCCTTCCTGGAACTCATCATGTAGACCACTCTGGCTTCAAACTCACAGTGATCAACCTGCCTCTGCCTCTTCTATTCTTGTTTTTCAAAAAAAAAAAATGTATTTATTTTATGAGTGTGAGCGTGTTTGCTTGCCTGCCTGCCTGCATGAATCCTACATGCGTACCTGGCATCCTCATTGGTCAGAAGAAGGCATTGGATCCTCTGGAGCTGGAGTTATAGATAGTTGTGAGCCAGCATTGTAGGTGCTGGAAATCAAACCCTGGTCCTCTGGAAGAGCTGCCAATGCTTTTGACTGCTGAGACATCTCTCCAACCCACTAAAGAGGAGTTTCGAAGTTGAGCATTCACAGTAAACATGTGCTACTTTCCATACTTTCCCCAACAGATTTGTAAGCCTTATGGACAATCCTATTGATAAGGCCCAATGTCAAGACAGCGATGAAACAATAGAAAGTGAACAGGACCGCCAGCATTTTGATAAAGAGTTCATGAAAGCATATATTGAAGATCTTAAAGAAAGAGGTGAGGTGGGAATATTTAAAACCATCTAAAATGTATTATACAAACTCTACCTGCTCGTGAAATACATACATCAACATAAGTCAAATTGTCAAAAATTATTTGTGACCATTTGTGAACCAGTGATGCATTTTCTTAGAACGTGGGGCTCTTTTGCTCTCATTTTTATTAGTTTTTTGAGAACTCCATACAATGTATTTTGATCATACTTACCCCTCCCTTCACTCCTCCTGGGCCCACCCACCTTTCTTACCTGGTTTTGTTTTTCTCTCTCTGTTTTAAAAAACCCATCAGGTATAGTTGGTGTTGCCCATATACTCTAGGATGTGTGGCCTTCCACCGGCATGGCCAACCCAGCAGGGGCTGCACCCTTAAAGGAAACTGACTCTCCTTTTCCCAGTAGCTACCAGTTACCCCCTTAGTTAGGGGTGGGCCTGCATGCCCACCTCCTGTGTCCATGCTGGGATTTTGTCGGGCTTGATCTTACGCAGGTCTCCTGCATGAAATGTGAGATTTGCCTAGCATACTTCATACTTGGCACATATATCAACTGTATAATAGAACATAGAGCCTGAGAGACACACAAACTGTGGAGGTTGTATTACTAACTGTGTATCCTTTAAATTATAAGAAAACTATTATTATTATTATTATTATTATTATTATTATTATTATTATTATTATTATTGTGTGTGTGCCTGATGTGGGGGGTGGAGCTTGTGTACTTAGGTGTACCTGTGTGCGTGTGGAGGTCAAGGGACAACCTTATGGGGTGCAGTCTTTCCTTCTGCCTCCATGTGTTCCAGGAATCAACCTCAGATTACCTTGTTTGTGTGTTTGAATGCCTTTATCCACGGAGTCACCTTGCCTCCCAAAAAATGAACTTTAAGTTAATTATGTTGACAAAATAGTATTCTAAGTTAATAGGAAAATAAGATTCCATGTCAAAAATTCATTTACAATTTTGAAAACACCAATTTATCCAAGCCAAATACCTGTATAAATGTCACAAAAAAGGAGAATACAACGGTTGGCCAACCAAGGAACAGGCCAGCTCAGGCTTGTTTTTCTACAGCATGTTGTATCCTGAGGATGGTAGGTGGTCAGATAACTCAGGAAAGGCTGGGGAGGGTTTTGTTCTTGGCTTCAAACTCAGGGTTTTGTGTATGATAGACAAGTTCTCTACTGCTGTGTGACACCGCAGTCCCCAGTCCCCCACTTCTTATGGTTGGCATAGGCCATCTGTAGATGCAACTTGTCTGTGGAGGGAGAGACTGGACACTAAATACCGGGAGGAACAAGGCTGAGTTAGTTTACTTAGCAAGAAATAGCCCTGGTCTCTTATAAACCATATTGTTTCCCACCTGCTGTCTTTAGCCCCGTGTCCTTTACCATCGATTTCACCAGCTGTTTCCAGAGCCTAGAAGTAGCTGTGTGAGATAATTGGAGAGATTGTAAAAGAGAATGAGTGTTAGCATCTTAGATCTAAACACTTCTATACTTGGCTACTCACTGGCGATGCCTCATACATTCTCTCTACGCTTAAAATCTGAAGTGTCAATGGAAGCCACTACATTATGGTTATATTTCATAATAAGAATGAATTAATAAGGGGCTGGAGAGATGGCTCAGAGGTTAAGAGCTGCTCTTCCAGAGGTCCCTGGTTAATTTCTCAGCACTCACATGGAGGCTCACAATTGACTGTAACTTCAGTCCCAGGGACTCAGACACCCTCTTCTGACCTCCAGGAACACAGGGTATTTACATAGTGCACATACATACATACATACATACATACATACATACATACATACATACATGCTGACAGAACACACATGTAAAACAAATGAATTGAAAAGAGTGAAAGAGTAGCTAAGTGTATATTTTCCTTTATTGCAGAAGCTGTTCCCAGTTACACCACCAAAGTGTCATTCAGCCTTCAACTTTGATCTGATCTACCTGAAGACGACAAAATCTAACTGCCCTGTGCACTACATCTTTTTATGTGTGTTACATCTTATAGGAATTGTGGCTTGTGCTGAAGGACAAAGTCTAGAAACTACCATCATCACTGTTAAGAAAAATGATCTTCAAATTTCAAACATGGGAAGACTGAATTTGCCTACATATTAATATTACAAGACTAATTTTCATAAACCTGTTTTAAATAATGCACATTTAATATTTTAGGACCTACATTCTTTAAAAAAATACAGCATATAGAATGAGTTTTGAAATTGGATGCAGTATTTTCAGGGATCAAGGACTAGAGGGTTATAGATGAAAGACGATTTACCACCTTGAAAATGTTCCAGTTTACTGTTTATTTTTATTGAGAATAATGCCCCTTGAGTTTAAGCAAGGTGCTGTCTCCACATTTTAAATTCATTCTGGCAAGTACGTTTTTTTTTAATTTATTTTTATTTTTATGTTCATTGATGTTTTGGCTGCATGTATGTCTATGTGAGTGAGGGTGTCAGAAGCCCTGGAACTGGAGTTACAGACAGTTGTGAGCCACCATGTGGGTGCTGGGAATCAAACCTGGGACCTCTGGAAGAGCAGCCAGTGCTCTTAACCACTGAGCCATCTCTCCAGTCCCAGCAAGTACGTTTTAAACTGTATTTTAACTCTTAGTAGAGACTAAAGGTGTAATTTGGGTCTGGAGGGTGGAAAGAAGGGCTGTTAAATGTAGTGAATTGGCAGTGGATGCTTAGGTGGTGTGGGCCTGCGAAGGTCCGAATGCCATGCTTGGGAAGCCATCCTGCCCTGACTGGTCGCCTGGTGGTCCTGGGACATCAGCACAAAGAACAGAGGCAATACCCTCAGGGCTTATTCCTGTAGGTGGCCTGGTGAGTGAGGGGTCCACACTGATGACTGCCTAGAAAGACTTCCATGTGGAAACCAGAGGGCTCTGCCCACTGGAGTGCAGCGTGGGTGAGAAGGAGCCCCTGGGATGTTAGTTTGCGTGGGCAAAGGCAGGGCTCTTTGCTCTTGTATCACATTACACCACTGGAAGAATTGTATAAAGATTCTATTTTTTTTTTTTTTGAGACAGGGTTTCTCTGTGGCTTTGGAGGCTGTCCTTCCTGGAACTAGCTCTTGTAGACCAGGCTGGTCTCAAACTCACAGAGATCCGCCTGCCTCTGCCTCCCGAGTGCTGGGACTAAAGGCTTGTGCCACCACCACCCAGCTAAAGCTTCTATTTTTATATCAGTGTCTTAGACTAAAACAGACAGGAAGTGACTGGCTGTCTTGAAGAAAGGAGGGCAAATGCACATATGATCCTTGTTTGCATGAGTGGTCTCCCCCGGTGTAGTCCAGTGTGGACGCTCCATCCTTTGCAGTGGAGAAACATTCTGAATTCGTGTTGTTAGATGCTGAAACGCCCAGGCATGGAACACTTGGTGTCTGAAGACCCTCGAAAACTAAATTTTAAATGCAGTTTAATTAAATAGCCACTTGTGGCTACCATACTGTACGGCCAGGCCTAACCTGTTGCATTGGGTAGGGAGGAGATTATGTGTGATTTAAAAAGTGGGGAGGGTTTACTTTTTCTTACCTGAAAAACTGATTTGCTGTCAGAGTCATATAATTTTAAAATGTTATCACATACACACAATTAATTAAAGCAAAACAAAAACCCTAAAACAAAAGGGTTACTAGGGCTGGGAGATGACTCAGCAGTTAAAGCTATTGTTACCCAAATCTAAGGACCAGAGAAACCCATGGAAATGTCAGGTGGGCATGGTGGCCCACCTGTAATTCCAGATCTGGGAAATGGAAACAGGATATATTTGGAGCAAATTGGCTAGCTAGCCAAGTGCACCGGAAGCTCTTGTTTTGAATGGGAGACCTTAGCTCAGTGAATAAAGCAGAAAGACGATAGAAGTTAATTCAAACTCATGCCTCTCCACACACACCCACACACACACAGAAAATGGAAAGAAGAAAGGGTAAAATTGGCACCTTGCTAATTTACCTGTGTCAATAGTTTGAATTAACTCCAAAGATTTTAATCCTTAATGGATATAATACAGATAGCATCCTCCAGTCACGTGGACATGGTCGTCTCAGTAGAGGGTTACTTTAACAAAAAGCAATACAAAGAGAAGTAAGCTAAAAGATGAAGAGTCAGAAAATGGGGGGTGGGGGGGACTCACTTTAAACTTCATATTCTTCAAATTGATAAATTGTCCTACTTGGACGACTTCAGAATTTTATTTCATATTCAAGTACATGTTTTATACCATGATATGAGAACTGTATGTGTAAAGGTGGAAGTGTAGAATTTTACACAAATAGACTGTTCATAATTTATGTAAGTTTTATTTCAATAAAAACCAGCCTTTTGTGTAAAACCTCCTCCCATGGTGTGTGTGTGTGTGTGTGTGTGTGTGTGTGTGTGTTCAACACCGTGTTGTTTGTTACTATTGAGGCAGTGTCTCTCACTGAGCCTGTAGATTGCTCTTTTGGCTACACTGGCTGGCCAGTAACTCCCTGAAAGCTGTCTGTCTCAGGTCCCCAGCGCTGGAGGGACTGCATGACTCTGCTTTTCACTGGTGCTGAACTCAAGTCCTGTACTTGAGCAGCATTTTCTGCTGAAGCATCTCCTTAAGTCCCCAATTGGATTTGTAAAGGCATCTCTCTCCTCAGTATCTTTTCTTCATCACGGAGTAGCTGCTTGCACTTCCGTGGAGATCATTTGAGAACCTAGCCGTTCAGTTTACTGCTTCCATCTCACACCCTCCCAGACTGACAGAGGGTGTGAGCAAAACTTGCTGAGGAGATCACTGGTTCAAGACTTGCAAATGCATTTGAGTCCTCAACACTTCAGATTCCAGTCCTTCACGATAGGTCAAAACTGTATATATATATATATATATATTATATATATAATATATATTATATATATGAGTTATAAGAAAATTAAATGTCTGTTGAGCATCGTGGCTCATATCTGAGATTCAAGCACTTAAGGGGCTGAGGCAGGAGGATTGATATGAACATGAGGTTAGCCTAGATTATCTAGTAAGTTCCAGACCAACTTTGACTACATCGTGAGATCTCAAACCTACCCCAAGCATCCCCACAGGGAAAAAAGTGAAGAGAAGAAAATTAACCTTCGTAAGATGGAAAACTTTTAGTGCACCGACAGTGTAGAGAGACCATTATCATCTCCATCAAATTCCCAAACATTTTCATCACCCTTTTCCCCACAAAATCCACATTGATTAAACAGTGGCTTTAGATTTTTCTCTTTCTCCAGTCCTGGTAGCCACTCGGGACTCCACTGATTTTATTGACATTTCATATAAAGGGTTACACAATGTGTGACTTTTTTGGGATGTTGTTATTTCATTTTCCACTCAGCATTCTTTTTTCAAGGCTTACATACCATATTTTATGAAAAGTGTCACAACAACAGCAACAAAGACTAAGAAGACCAAACGTTGACATGGTCTATGTGACATGCAATTACCAAAACACTCGATGCAGCCCTCGCAGCAGGCCCCGAAGCACCCACAGAAGCACTTGCAGCAGGCCTCGAAGCACCCACAGAAGTCCTCGCAGCAAGCTTCGCAGCAGGAAGATTCACTTGGTGAATGGATATGGCTGCTTCTCTCTATCTGGTAAGCAGAATGTCTTGGCGGTCTCCAAGAATTGGCCTCAACACGGGAGGGAGTAGGCGCAACGTGTGAGGAGATAGTGGGCACAACACATGAGTGAGTGGGTGGGACAAATGAGGAGGAAGTGGGTGGGACAAATGAGTAAGTGGGTGGGACAAATGAGGAGGAAATGGATGGGACAAATGAGGAGGAAATGGACGGGGACAGTGCCTTTGGGGCCTTGGACCTGGTGTTCTTGTTTCCCACATCTGCTGTTCTGCTGCCCTTGATGGGAGAAGGCATTTGAATGACGCAGCTAGGGGTAGCTGAGCTTACTGGTGACAACTGTTGGATTGGCAATATTGTAGTTGATGGGTTTGAGGTGTGGCTAACCTTGGGGTCAGCTTTGGGAGGGTTACTGACTTTGGGGTCCACTTTTGATGCTTGGGGCTTTCCCACTTTAGAGGAGGGCTGTGAGCACGGAACATTGCTGCAAGTGGCAGTGACCTTAGGCTCCCTGGTTGACTTAGAGGAGTTGGGAGACAATGAGCCAGCTGGTGGTTTTGAGGCGAGGCCTAAGCCTCTGTGAGCACAGAAGCCCTGCAGACACGCCTCACAGTTGTTGCTGTCATGTGGTCCTTCAAGACTGGTGTCTCCAACCAAAGGGATCTCATCCATTTGCTCAAACCCTTCTCTGTAGCATTTCTTCAGAATTCTGAAGAGCAGATTGTTCAAGATCCTTGAGATGTTGTCCCAGGTGAACTCTGGAGCTGCAAATGGAGGCTTAGGGCACTTGTTACATCTCTGAGCAAAGGCCCTCATCTTCACCTGCCCCGTGCCCGTCTTCTCACACCAGTGCATGTGGAAGACCATCAGGACACAGCCAGAGGCCCAGCTGCGAGAGCAGGAGGAACAGTGGAACCTGTGGAGAAGAGGGCCAGGGTTTCAGCCAAGCTGTGGGCAGGTACCAGAGGGAGGAGTTTCTCACTAGCAGTGAGAGAAGTGAACGGAGCCTCTCTTTCTCATCTCCACCGTGTCACCAACATGCCCTGTGACCACTATCAGATGCTTACCGTGCAAACAGCACGTCAGACGTCATTTGACTCAGAAGGGACCCAGGGCACTTTCTAAGTCCAGTGTGTACTTTACAGAGGCTAGGCGTGCCATGAGACCTCATCACATCCCAGGACCTGGGGCTCAAGAGCCAGGACTGGAGCTCTGGTATCTTAGTCCTAAGCCATTGTTTCTTTAAACAGTGTTGTAAATGTGTCTTCTTTTGTGGTGCCCTCCCCTAATACACTCTTTGTCTTACATATACCAGAGGACTTGACACTGTTTCTGAGAGCTTGTCTCCATCAGTGCACAGAACGACACGCTGACACCCCGTCTCAGTTTCCCTAAGACATTTGTACAAATACCTGTTAGGAACAGTGAAGAAAGAACAAAGGAAGCCTGTGCAAAGTCAGAGAGATAGTGTGGGGGAGACACCTATTAATCATCAAATGACCCATGAACTCCCTCTTGACTCAGTCAACTTGGGGCTATGGAACCTGCTGGCTATGGTGACTTGAGCAGTAGTTAAGATCTACTTTCCCGAGACTCCAGCCCTCTCTGCCATAGCAGGTTGGTCCTAACTTTGCTTGAGGCAGAGGTATCTGTGGTCTGAGGTGGGGAGTTGAAGGAGGCTGAGCAGAACAGGAGGCTCATGCGTGCTAAGTAAATGTACCCCTGAGCTATAGCCTCAGGCCCCTCTTTTCCATGTTTGATCGTAGTCTGCCCTCTTAGGGCAAATGTGGAAATAAACTAAGGGGAGGAGACTGCTGAGGAGCTAGCTCTGAGTCCCATGAAATGCACTGGCCGGGAACTCTCCCTCAGTTATGCACAAGGGCCTGAGCTGTCCTGAGCTGATGCCCACAGATGTGGCCTGGTTTTGTCACTCTAGTCCACTGTGCACCAGGCCAGAGTCCCAGGTTCTCAATAAACAGACTAAGGCTTTGCTCTGGAGCTTTCCAAGTCAGCTCCTGCCTGGGGAAGGTCCAGTCTCCTCACAGAGGACAGCATGCATGACAGACACCAGGGTTCTACCCTCTATGTCCTCCTACCTCCATCCCTAGGCCATGGAGCACCCACTTTCTCTGGAAAGAGAGGGTGAAATGTTGGGTGGTCCCTGAAAGTCCTATTTAAGAAAGAATCTATTGGCTCACAGTAGATAGAGACACAGTTGCTGTGAACTGCTTTGGGCCACGAACCTGAGTCCATCTGAGGAGTCTCCTCGGTGTAAGCCTGTCTCTTCCCAGGAGCTCCAGGAAGAGGGAGTCTTTCAAGACAGGGAGAAAATGCAGAGCCCTGGGGTAAATGAACCTCCACCCTCCCCTTCCTCGCTGTCCTACCTCCCAGCC
The DNA here is from genome assembly GCF_003668045.3 of Cricetulus griseus. Lineage (NCBI taxonomy): Eukaryota > Metazoa > Chordata > Mammalia > Rodentia > Cricetidae > Cricetulus > Cricetulus griseus. The sequence goes on from NC_048597.1 coordinate 218,474,552, forward strand.
TGACTTCTTAGTATCTAGGCCTGCCACTGTTTTAAATTTATAGTAATGGGATGGGGATCCCCAATCTCTAATCAAGCTGGACTCCCTTCCTGTATTTGTCAGTGTGCAAGCCTGGACAGAGGAGAAACAAGCAAGGACCTTCTGGCATGCAGACCATCATGCCTCCCTCACCTGGCAAAGGTCTTTTGCTGGTATTGCGTCCATCCTGGCTTCAGAACATCAGGAAGAAGGTCCTTGTCTGGTGTGAGGGTCCATTTGTGCCATGGCTTCACCTCCTGAATCAACTCCTGGAACACTTGTTGCCATACTTCTATGTCGTCTTCTTCCATCATGCCTGTCGTGCTGTGCCTCGGCTAGGACAGAGACTCCTGAGTGGGGTCAGGGGCTCCTGAGTGGGGACAGAGGCTCCTGAGTGGGGGCAGGGCTCTGGGGAGAGTGCAGGGGCTCCTGGGTTGGGGTAGTCTCCTGGGTATCCTGTTGGGCACATCTGTAGCCAGCCCCTAAGCAGGCGTGGCTACAGGGAGCAGACGTGGCTACAGCATCCCCTACAGTATCCCAGGGTCTTCTGGGTGGGGCAGAGTCTCTTAAACCCAGATAGACCTGTGGCAGGAGGTAAGGTTGTCCTCTTCAGAGAGTGAGGGTTCAGGCTGGCAATCCCCCAAACTTGAATTGGGACTGAGGTTCAGACCCTTCTGCCCCAGGGACAAAGATCAGTTGAGTCTGCTCCCGAGTTCAGAGGACAGCTTTCGACACCACAAGAAATCACACAACTCAGGGAGCTTTGATGTTCATGTCCCAATATACTAGTTGGAGTCCAAATCAGGAGAGAGAGTCCAAATCAGGCACAGAGCCCCTGGAGGTGAAAGGCACACTTGCCTTTTCTGGTGCTAACATTTGAAAAACTTCATCTATTGAGCTGTTGGAATCCTGCTTGGGGCAAAAGGGTCCTCCCCGGGATTCCCACACCCCGTGAAGTCCTCATTCACACCTATTTTCTCAGGAGGATGGTGAGCTGCAGATACCCGCTGTCCCTGCCTGCCATCCATAGCCTGAGCAGAGGTCTCAGGCCCTATTCTCCACTTACCGAAGATCCAAGTTGGTACAGTCAGTGTGTGTGCCCAGGAGATTAGGTGGTGTGTCTTTAGGTGGGTGGGAGTCTGCTGGCCTTCCTCCACGAGAAGCTTCACTGTCACCCCAGACTGAGGAAGGGGAAGGAGAGCCAGGCAGAGGCAGAGCACACATCACTGTAGTGAAGGCAGACAAGAGTGTCTACACCACAAAGCCACAGAGAAGGTGGCTCTTCCTACCACCCACTTGGACATTGACGTATCACCCTGGCTGTTTCCCAAACTGGAGGCTCCTCAGCCTGGAAGAAAGGAAGGAAACAAGGGGAGGGGCTTCCTGTGACGTTTGGAAACCAAGCTTTCCCGGGCTTCTCTCCATTGTCTCTGCCCCAAATCACAACAACCTCATGGTCAGACTCAGATCACGATGCGCCCTGTCCATCCGCCCTCATTTAGTTTCTCAATATTATTTGCTCAGTTATAAATTAACTACATTTGGGGAGGTGGTTCAGTTTCTTTTTTTCCCCTCCCCCTTTCAATTCTTTCACTATGTTGTGCCCACCTGCTTGCTGTCTGCTGGCTTATTCCAGCTTTTAATAAATAAAAGTTCTCTCTTTGTGGTCAATGGTGCCATATTCTTCACACTTTTGGGCTTTTTCATAGGGAATTCACTGTGTAAGACATGTTCCAGAGAGATAGAAGGCCACGGCTCAACAAGTGTTGAGCCAAGCGGTGGTGGCACATGCCTTTAATCCCAACACTTGGGAGGCAGAGGCAGATGTATCTCTGTGAGTTAGAAACCAGTCTGGTCTACAGTGTGAGTTCCAGGACAGCTATGGCTACACAGAGAAACCCTGTCTCAAAATAGAAACAAAAAGAAGAAGAAGAAGAGGAAGAAGAAGAAGAAGAAGAAGAGGAGGAGGAGGAGGAGGAGAAGAGAGGAAGGAAGGAAGGAAGGAAGGAAGGAAGGAAGGAAGGGAGAAAGAAAGAAAGAAAGGAAGAAAGAAAGAAAATACAAGTGTTGGGGAGGTTTGTTCAGGTCCCAGTTACACAGTGTTGGCCATGTACTCAACCTTAAGAAGTCAGCAGCAGCATACGTAACAGGACAGTTTTAAACAGAGATGACACAAGGGCTCATGTTGATCACGTGACTGAAATGTGAGCAAAGGATTACAAGAACCTAATGGCAGTTCCTTTAGGAACAATGGCTTTGTATTCAAGACAGATTTCAGGACCATCATGAGCAGTGAGAACCCACTATCCTTTATCCATCTTGGGGCTTGCCTCCTCCTTTGCATTCTATAGGAGAGCTGAATTGGGGGAGCTAAGTCTCTGCCTCTCCCTGGTTTTTGTTCTGTTAGCTAGCAAACCTACATTCTACAGGCTTCCCAGACCCTCTGCTATCTTCTAGTTCTATCCCCCAAGACCAAAGTCCAAAGTGCCTCTCTCTCATCAGCCTGTGGTTAGGAACTGGTATGGGCCCTCTCCTAGTGGGCTGAGTTGTGACAGCCGGAAAGAGGCGTCTACCTGTGAATGTGTGTGGAATCATGGGTGTTTTCAGATGTAATAAAGGACCCGAGATAAGAACTGCTTTGGAAGATGTAAAGTTTCTGTGGCCACTAGGACACAACACAGCATCAGAAGACCGACAACAGGCCGAGCTGCTTGTCACTCTCTATCTGGTCAAGAGAAGGATGCTAGGTGAGCCCACACAGGGTGTCTGGGGACAAGGAGCAGCTAAGTGTAGCTATGGGACATAGCTTATATATGGCAGTGGCATGAGGGTACCTAGGCTTGCATTAGCCTCTCCTGGGAAAATAGGTTCACTCCAGGTTGGGCAACAACCACAGACCAAAGCAACTCTTTCACCCGAGTCTAGCTTGGTGAACCGATCAGTTTATAGGGATTACTTAGGAACGGGTGAGAGATTGCTGGGCAACTCCATAATAGCTAAGTCACTGAAAAGTCTGACCCCAGCATGGGTGACAAGTTCCTCATAGCTGTATAGATGGCACTCCCTCTTTGGTGAACTTTCCATCTCCTATATACTATGACAGCCCCTGAGGTCATGTATAGTTGGGGTAGGATGTATAGTTGGGGTAGTCATGTATAGTTGACTGGAAGGGGTGTAGGAGGGAAAGGCTGGAATCTCAGTCGGGGTCTAAGGACCCTCTCCTAGTACCCCTAGTATGAAAGAGTGTCTGTTACAGTTACTCTGCTTAATGGCAATGGATGTTACATTTGGAAGTCAGGGTTTCTGCAGTACTAGGCTGTCTAGGTTCCCATGGATAGGCTCGTTTGAATAAATCTGAGGGTTCTGGAGCATCAGGGCTATACCTCATTACCCTTCATTGTGTTGGGCAGATACACAGTGGTTCACAGTATGACGGATGAGAAATGATTGGAGTATAGACATGACCAGACGTTGAAGAAGGAACCCTGACCAGGCCCTTGGCTAGTCAAAGCTGGGTTGAAACATCTTAAGCAAAATTGTATTATAGGATGATTTTTTACTTACATGAGGTCAAAAGTCCAATAGCAGGCATCTTTACAATGGGGAGGCAGAGGGAGGTGTGACATCGATGCTTAGGAGAGGGGCATTTAGAGGCAGAAGCAGAGACTAGAGTTAGATCGTCATGAGCGAAGGAATACCTGGAACCTGAAAAGGCAAGAGAAGTGCCTCCCTGGGTCCTCTGGAAGGATGGAAGGACAGCTGACAGCTTGATTTTGGACTTCTGGCTTCTAGTACAGTGAAAATAAATTGTTATTATCTTAAATCATCCAGGTTGTGGTCTAGTTGTGACAGGTGACAGGAGCACCAGGTACAGACTCTTACCTTCTATTTTATAAGGGCACATTGGATTCATATTGTAAAGAAATCTGCACATACACACCACAGATGGCTCAGCATGGACGCCTGCCAAAGATTTGTTTGTTCTAAGTTAACCTTTGGCTTGGACAGCACTTCAAGAGGAGTGCAGGGAGTCTATGAACCCTGAGCTTCACACAGAGAGAGACAGTGATGAGGGAGACGTGTGGGGACCACAGGGAGCTAAGGAGACCAGAGTCTCAGAGCTCAAAGCCAGTTGACCCCTGACCAGAGGACGAAGACTGCACTGTAGAACTAGTTTTGTTGCCATTCCCTATCAGTCTGTTAGCTGGAGATGAGGCCTCACGGGGAAGCCCTCATTCCTCTTGCAGAAATAGAAACCCTAACCAAGACAGTACTGGATTATAATCTAAAGTATAAAATAAATACATCAAACCATTCTGTTATACTGTGAATATATGTTGTTTTCATTAGTTGATAATAAAAGGTGCTTTGGCCTATAGCAAGGCAGAATATAGCTGGGTGGGAAAGCCAAACTGAATACAGGGAGAAAGAAAGGTGGCGTCAAAAAAGATGCAGCCAGCTGCTCAAGAAATAGGATGCCAGCAAACCAGTAAAAGTCATGATCACGTGGCAATACTTAGATTAATAGAAATGGGTTAATTTAAATGTAAGAGCTAGTTAGTAATAAGCCTGAGCTATAGGCCAAGCAGTTTATAATTAATATTAAGCCTTTGAGTGATTTAGAGGTAGCTGCAAGATAGGACAGGACAGAAAAACCTCCGATTACACATCAGCCCATACAGATACAAAAGAATGATAATAATAGAGGACTGGGGTTGGGAAGTGACTGTTCAAATATAAAGACTAAGGTTTAGCTTCCCAGAATTGGGGGGCTGGAGAGATTGTGGTGATATATTATTTATGATTTATTAAAGCTTGCCTGACAATTCAGAAAGCAAAGTCAGTCTTAAGCTATAGAGATCAGGCAGTGGAGATGCACACCTTTAATTCCAGCAGCCAGAAGCCAGGAGGTGGTGGTACACACCTTTAATCCTAGGACTCAGGATTAAGAGGTAGATGGATCTCTGTGAGTTCAAGGCCACCCAGTTCTACACAAGATTGATCCAGTCCTAAAGAGAAACAGCTCTCACAAATATTATCTTAGCACCTGGGATCACACGCCTTTAATCCCAGCACTAGAGAGTTATAAAAGATAAGAGCAGGGTCTTCAATAGTCAGGATCAGGCATTCATTCTCCAGCTACACTGAGGATAGGAAGACTTTGAAGTCTCAGGATTCTCCAGCCACACTGAGGAGAGGCTTCAGTCTGAGGTTTGGTGGAGCCAGGATCGCCTTTCAGTATGAGGTAGAGTGAGAGCTAGTGCCTAGCTGCTTTGCTTTTCTGATCTTCAGCTTGAAGCTTGAACCCCAATATCAGTCTCTGGGTCTTTTATTTTTTCTGCTACAAGAGTTGACTCAGAGGTTAAGAGGTGGCTCTTCCAGAGAAACCTGGATTCAGTTCCCAGCGCCCATGTGGCAGCTCACAGCTGTCTGTAACTCTAGTTCCAGGAGACCTGACACCCTCTTCTAGCTTCCCTGGGCACTAGGCACACATGTGGTACACAGACACTAATTCAGGCAAAACACCTAAATATATAAACATAAATGAATAGGTAAGATTAAAAAAAAAAAAAAGCCAAGTGCAACAGGGCCCATCTGTAACCCTAGGGCTGAGGCAACCCAGGTAGGCAGATCCCTGAAGCTCATTGGCCAATCAGTTTGATCAAATGGATGAGATCCAGATTCAGCAAGTGACCCTGTTTCAAAAAACAAGATAGAGAGAGATCAAGGAAGACAGTGGGAATCAACTTCTGGCCTCCACGTCCAAGTGCACCTGCACATACATGCACAC